>NW_022725562.1:205371-207279 GCF_011630105.1 Anneissia japonica
ACTGTGAAAGCATTACGCATTACATGGTGAAGAATAAACGCAAACGAAAATAAAACGATTGCATAGGTTGACATAATAGACATAAAATTTATTCAACACGAATATTTCTGACACGCCTGTGTCCTTCCTCAGCGTAAGTCGTATGAATGAGAAATACAAAATACAATCCGAAAGGAAAAAACTTTAAGATAATGGGCATGTCCTAATGAGCAAGTGTTAAGTATAACCAATTAATCAACTAACTGTCAATAACATTAGACAACAATGTTGGCGGTGAAATGGCCTATATCAAAGAGCCAAGAGAGATAAACAAAATTTTTGGCTATTTTAAAAGTGCTTGTCCACAGACAAGTGGTCCCTAAAATTCTTGATGTCCGACCATCAAAAACACTTGTCCCAGGCATCAGGCAAGCGGGTTCGCTGTATAAGCAACTGAGTGAATAAAGATCGTGATAGTGACAATGGGTAGCAGAATTCTACCATGTATAAATAAGTATTATAAATGTAAAAATAATACTATATAAATCAAAATAAAAATAAATATAAAAATATATATGCATAATATATAAGCTTTGTATCTTATCATATTATGCATATTTCCTAATAAAATTTCCTTTCCTAATTAAAAGACTACAAAAAATTATGAATCTCACAAAGGGCATAATCATGTAACTTACATAAAATCTTGTGATCTATATTATCTCTCATTGTGTCAATGTGGTCTGAAGGTTCAGGAGTATCTGAAAAATATGTTGCATCTCAAAGTTTCAACCAATTAAATATATTGTTAGTTAATAAATATAAACATAAATATCACTGTTACAATTATTAATATCAATGTTACAATCATCATTATCATCATCACCATCATCATCATCAATACAGCAAAATAAACAAATTAACATCTACCTTGATTTATTCCAACCACTTGGCTACAGTCAGCATAATCTGTTACTGGGATGACCACATCTAATTGATTAATAGAAATAACAATATGTATAGTATATTTATATGGTATGAAATTTTAATGTTTATATAACATTTGGCGACCAACTCGACAGATATCTTGAATCTCATTTGGCAAGCCAGTCTCATTTAACTTTGCTTCTATTTGTATATTTTATGATTTTTAATGAGAAAATTAAATGAAAAAAAAAAAATGAAATGTCATATAATTACAAGTATAATTGTAATCTTGATATATTTGAGTTTAGAAAAGAAAAATCCAATAGTATTTTAGTGGAGGGGCTGGGTAGTATACAGCATTTGAAAAAGGAAGTACTGAGTGTGAAAAATTCAAAGGAAAGGCTATCCAAATTTGTGTGAATTTCAGACTTTATTCGATTTGTTACTGTGACTTTATGATCGTCATTAATTTTATCTTTTAGTTGATCACTTTTGTGTTGATCAAAACAATTGTCAAAAAAATTAAACATTTGAATGTGAATAAATAATTGTACAATTGTTATAATACACTTAAAGTTTAAGTTGATTACACTATTTTGTTAGGTTGCTCTGATAATAAACTGTTATTTTGTGTAGGTCCACTGGGCCTTTCTAATATATTTATTGGGTTAATAAACTGTATGAGACTAATAACACAGTGGTTGGTAACTAAGGTTCTTCACCAAAATTGGGCTGTAGAAACTTGCTAGTAAGTCTTGAAGGATAACATTTCTAGTGAGTTGTTAAGAAGCCTTGTGGTATATTCTCAATTCTGGAAGTCAGATGTGTTGGAGATACCTACATATGCTATGGACATACAAAAATGAGAGGTGAGACCTACCTGGATTTGTCCCAGCCACTGGGGTACTGTCAGCATAATCTGGTACTGGGATGGCCACATCTGATTACAGATTAAAAGAAATTGTGTATAAGAGACAGGTATAACCAATTAACCAATTAACT
>NW_022725562.1:209676-220873 GCF_011630105.1 Anneissia japonica
ATGGTATGAAATTTTAATGTTTATATAACTTTTGGTGACAAACTCGACAGATATCTTGAATATCTTTTGGCAAGCCTGTCTCATTTTAATGAGAAAAATAAATGAAATGAAATGACAAGTATAATTATAATCTTGATATACAGTATTTGAATTTAGAAAAGAAAAATCCAATAGTATTTTTAGTGGAGGGGCTGGGTGGTATACAGCATTTGAAAAAGGAAGTACTGATTGTTTAAAATTTTCAAAGGGAAGGCTATCCAAATTTGCCTGGATTTCAGACTTTATTCTGTTTGTTACTGTGACTTTATGATCACCATTAATTTTATCTTTTAGTTGATCAATGGTGACATTGGTAGTCTATGAGTCCAATTATGGCTAAATATTTTTTCATTACTTGTTTTAAGATATTAAACTGCATATTTTTTTTACCTGTGCCTTTATCATCACCATCACTTTTATCATTTGATTGACCACTGTTGTGTTGATCAAAGCTGTTGTCTGTAAAAATGTAATTATTTGAATATGATTATGAATAAAACTTTGTACTGTGATATAATGCACTTAAAATTCAATATAATTACACTATACAGGTATTGTGATTTAATAATTACCTTCTACCTGTACTGGGATGGCCACATCTAATTGATTAATAGAAATAACAATATGTTAAATATATTTATATGGTATGAAATTTTAATGTTTATATAACTTTTGGCGACCAACTTGACAGATATCTTTAATCTCTTTTGGCAAGCCAGTCTCATTTAACTTTGCTTCTATTTGTATATTTTATGATTGATTTCATAATTACCTTCTACTTGTACTTCTACTGGTTGCTCTAATTACATTTATTTTATAATAACCAGTACAATTTTGCCCAGGCTCAGTGTTCTTATTTTTTGGCCGATTTCAGGCTCAAAATGTTCTTATTTTGTTCTTAGTTTACACACCTTTTAAACAAAAAATTATTTAATTGTACGGCAGTATGCACTGTACTGGAATGTAGGTGAAAGTGACCCCACAAAAAAAGGCCCCCAAATGTCAGATAGGTACACCTACTGTACTGTATTATAGAGGGTATTACAGTCACTGTACTGCACATAATGTACAGATATAATATTTTGGTTTTTAAAAATATAAACTTCATTTGAAATTTTACCTCAGTCTTAATTTTTTCTTATTTTGTTCTTAATTTTTAAGCAATTTCAGCCTCAGTGTTCTTATAAAAAAAAAGTGTAATGAATTGTCACCATCGTGTGTAGGTCCACCAGGCCTTTTTAAGGTAAACATATGTATTGTGTTAATGAACTGTACAAGACATCTAATAACACAGCAGTTGGTAACTATAGTCCACAACAAAAACATTGGGTTATAGAATGTTGCTAATGAGTCTTGAAATAAGACTACAGTGGTATACAGTATTCTCAATTCTGGACTTGAGGCGCCAAAGACACCTACGTATGGTATTGGCATACAGAAAGGAGAGATGAAAACAACTTGCTGTTTTGGTTGTTACTAAAACTCTTAACTATATTTCAATTCCATGGGACGTAGTAAATCTATCTGTCTTTGAAAGAAAAAGGAGAGATATCTGAGCATTGTGGTACCTGTTAGATGTCCTTATTTGATATGCTATCTAAAGAAATAATAGAATTATAGTCAACTCACCTGTTGCCGGTGGAGGAAGAAAAGGGTCTGTATCTTTTGGTTGAGTTTCAGTAGTACCTATTATAAACCATGAGGCAAGTAACTAATCAATTCAATTCAATTCGGTATTACCCTTAAAACACTAACTTTACTTCTGATTCATTATTTGAATTTTTTGGGATATTAAAAAAAAAAACAGCAATTTTGTTTCATCTGTTTTCATTCCTTCTGTTTGTGTGGTTGTCAATTTTACTGTTTGAAAGTAGTGTTTGCATGTTATGTTTGAAAGGTTTTGTTTCCTGTAACTTTCTATAGTTGTTTATATTTTGTGACTTAAAATTAGATTAATGTATAATCATTGTTTCACAATGATTGTTATAAAGAAAACACAATAAATAAACATGCTTTAATTTAAAATTTTGTATACAATCTTAAGGTTGCCACTACTGTATTACCTGTCATAAAAACATTTTATGACAGTATACCAATTAAGATACAAAATTTAGAAAGACCTAAAAAATTAAATAAAAATTTGAATTCATCATTTTTAAGTCAAATTTCAATAAATAAAATATTGAACAAAATCAGTTCATTAAGTTACAGATGTTACCAGTTTGATATGCTATCACTACCACACCTCACTTGGTCAGTTGGATTGATTTTACCTTTATCTTCATTTTCTTTCGTATCATCATCTTGGGATTTCTTCTTTTTGTCTAAAAAAAAAAATAGGAACAGAGGTACAGTATTAATCACAGGCAGTGCAATTTTGCCAGCATGTCCACCAACTGGCAAAGCCAGTGCGCAGTACCCACAGTTAATATGTTAGACTGAACATGACATTGCTTTAGCAGACGAGGCGGGCTGCAGTAAGTACACGATAGTAGGCACAAATCAATTAGCCTGTAAAAACCATGGTGCTCAAGGCACCTGTGGTTGCATACTACAGCATGCAAAAAAGCCATTAAGAATTTTGACCAGGTCTACCATCTACAGTTTGCTGGGCAAAACATGCTTTACAAAACACATTGTCTGTGATCGATACCGTGTATACATTACAAGTATTTTAATAATCACAATCTATGCTAATGTTTTTATTACAAATCATTAAAAATGAACAAAAGAAAAATTTTTTTTTTTTTTTCATACCACAACACTTAACAGCATTCTCCCAGTCTCCATACCGGTCATTACAAAAGCATTTTAGAATGGCTACAACAGCGAGAACTACAGAATAGGTCAAATTAAAAAAATTATATTATATATTTATAATTTAACAACAAAACAGTCTCTTAAGCTACACTTATATCGCCCTTATGACTCGACTCAACTGACATCAACTGACCTTTGGCAACTTACCATCAACCGGCAAACAAGTGGGCAACAATTTGAGGCGACATGAGCATTCCAATTGCTAGTTGCTATTAGGTGCTTTCAGTTGCCCATGTTCTATTTATTTTGCTGCAATCCAGCCAACTGACTGATCATGGGACAGGTTAGACTTGAGGTGCCAAAGACACCTACGTATGGTATTGGCATACAGAAAGGAGAGATGAAAACAACTTGCTGTTTTGGTTGTTACTAAAACTCTTAACTATATTTCAATTCCATGGGACGTAGTAAATCAATCTGTCTTTGAAAGAAAAAGGAGAGATATCTGAGCATTGTGGTACCTGTTAGATGTCCTTATTTGATATGCTATCTAAAGAAATAATAGAATTATAGTCAACTCACCTGGTGCCGGTTGAGGAAGAAAAGGGTCTGTATCTTTTGGTTTAGTTTCAGCAGTACCTATTATAAACCATGAGGCAAGTAACTAATCAATTCAATTCAATTCGGTATTACCCTTAAAACACTAACTTTACTTCTGATTCATTATTTGAATTTTTTGGGATATTAAAAAAAACAGCAATTTTGTTTCATCTGTTTTCATTTCTTCTGTTCGTGTGGTTGTCAATTTTACTGTTTGAAAGTAGTGTTTGCATGTTATGTTTGAAAGGTTTTGTTTCCTGTAACTTTCTATAGATGTTTATATTTTGTGACTTAAAATTAGATTAATGTATATTCATGTTTCACAATGATTGTTATAAAGAAAACATAATAAATAAACATGCTTTAATTTAAAATTTTGTATACAATCCTAAGGTTGCCACTACTGCATTACTTGTCATCATAAAAACAACCCTTCATGAATTGTACTGATATTTTATAAATACAAATTACAATCTGATGTAACGATTAACAATATACCAACTAAGATACAAAATTTAGAAAGACCTAAAAAATTAAATAAAAATTTGAATTCATCGTTTTTAAGTCAACTTTCAATAAGTAAAATATTGAACAAAATCAGTTCATTAAGTTACAGATGTTACCACTTTGATATGCTATCACTACCACACCTCACTTGGTCAGTTGGATTGATTTTACTGTACCTTTACCTTCATCTTGGGATTTGTCTAAAAAAAAATAGGAAGAGAGGTACAGTATTAATCACAGGAAGCTAAGGCAGTACAATTTTTGCCAGTATGTCCACCAACTGGCAAAGCCAGTGCGCAGTACCCACAGTTAATATGCTAGACTGAACATGACATTGCTTTAGCAGACGAGGCGGGCTGCAGTAAGTACACGATAGTAGGCACAAATCAATTAGCCTGTAAAAACCATGGTGCTCAAGGCACCTGTGGTTGCATACTACAGCATGCAAAAAAGCATGAATTTTGACCAGGTCTACCATCTACAGTTTCCTGGGCAAAACATGCTTTACAAAACACATTGTCTGTGATCGATACCGTGTATACATTACAAGTATTTTAATATAATCACAATCTATGCTAATGTTTTTATTACAAATCATTAAAAATGAACAAAGGAAAAAAGTTTTTTGGTTTTTTTTTCATACCACAGCACTTAACAGCATCCTTCAAGTCTGCATACCGTTCAGGACAAAAGAATTTTAGAATGGCTACAACAGCGAGAACTACAGAATAGGTCAAATTAAAAAAAATTATATTATATATTTATAATTTAACAACAAAACAGTCTCTTAAGCTACACTTATATCGCCCTTATGACTCGACTCAACTGACATCAACTGACCTTTGGCAACTTACCATCAACCGGCAAACAAGTGGGCAACAATTTGAGGCGACATGAGCATTCCAATTGCTAGTTGCTATTAGGTGCTTTCAGTTGCCCATGTTCTATTTATTTTGCTGCAATCCAGCCAACTGACTGATCATGGGACAGGTTAATAACTCAGTAACTTTAGTCTATTTATCTGCATGTGCGCTAAATTACAAAACGTTGCATGGAAACTAGCTGTAGATAACTTGTAGAAAAATTATTGAAATAATAGAATCATAAAATTTTAATACTGTGATTAGTATATTGGCAAATTTTAAATTTGTATCCATTTTGATAGGTCTTAATATTTTGTTAGAAGTGGGGTTCATTTATTAGTTCTGTACAAAAGTTGTGCATGCTGTTCCTTTTACTTGTTCCTTCTCGTTAGGTACAAATATTACAATTTACATTAAAACAGTGAATGTTTCATGCAAAGTTTCTGTTGGAAGAAGTCATTTGCGGGAGACCTACAGTGGTGGATCCAGGAATTCGAAATAGAGGTGGTTTAGAGAGGAACTTTCACAGATGGATGGTCCCCACCATGGTTGGGGCTGAGGTAAGAAAATTATGATTATGGCATCTCTAGGTTGCTGGAAATGCACTGTCAGACTTAAATTTGAACGTAAGGGTAATTTTCTTTTTTCCTCCATTTATTATCTCCACCAGGAGATATATGTTTTCGTTTCGTGTGTTTGTGTGTGTGTAAAATGCTTTGCTGTTTCAGTTTTTTTTCTTTTGTACAAAATATCTAAAAAACGGCAACATATATGTAAATTCTCTTGATTGGATCAATGGTTGAAAATGACGCTTTCCATAATAGTTTGTCATGTTTTAATAAAGAAGTGTTTAAATTTTGGTCATAATCCGGCGTATGGGGTGGATATGAGAACCATTTAAAGAAAAATTTACCATATTACTTGAGGCGGAAACAATAGCTATGATGAATATTTAAATTAGTGCAATTACAGTAAATGTGTACAGCATTCTATATGTACTAACTTCACTTTTTTCAGAACTTACTGGGAATACTTTCAATGCATCTTTACATTTTAACATGCGATGCTAAAAACCAAATCCCCATATTACTAATTCCATAATATTTACATTTCAACACCAATACATTGCGTGCATTTTGTTTGTCAGCTATAAAGGGTAAAACATGCTAGTATGTTAAATCATAACATGTGTAAGGAATTAGAAGGTGTACAACTGATACAATGGAATGTATTCAAAAAATGAAGTGATTATATTTTGGTACAGGATATGATCAGATATCTCAAAAACTATGTGTAACTTTTTAAAAGTAAGATATTGGCGAGATTGTTTATTAGCTCTAACTTTTGTCAGTGTAATTTTTTTAAAGTAGATTGTGGTTGGCGGTAGGAATGTAGGAACATATTTTTGAGGAATTATTTTATAGAAAGAGATTGGCGAGTTATTGTGCGTTTTTGAAGAGGAGTGGAGCAAAATAAATTGGGGTGGTAGTGGTTTAAGTAAATTAGGAACTTTTTTGGGAGGTTTATTTTATAGAAAGGGTTTGCGGTGGACGGAGTTATTCTCTCTACTGAGTGCTCTTATTTTTTATAATTTAAAAAAAAATTAGGGGGCCCGGTCCAGCTTCCCCCAGCCTTTGAATCGCCACTGATCTGGTGAGCTTTCTTCGAGAGACAACTTACATCAATTTTCAAATTATTAATTATTATTATTATTATTGAGTGAAGGTCAATAGCTTGGTGGTATGCTTGCATTGACTCTCATTCCACTTTTCAAAATATAATGCAATAAAAAACAATTGTGTATTAATATTATAGATTATTTTCTCTATTTCCAAATACAGTATTATTGTTTTTGAAAGAATTCTTAGTATTATTTTTCACAATTGATTGGTTTTATAAACTCTGTCCATATATTTTAAAAATAGTATTTCAATGATTCTGTAACTGGCAATATCTCTTGAATAATGCGCAAATGAAAAACTAAACTAAACTAAAAAACAGCAAAACTTACCATTAATGCATTAAATAAATTAATAATGTTTCTCAAGCTGTTTTTTAGGATGCCCGCTTAGGCTGCAATGCTTTAATAGCAATAAATTGTTAAACATACCTATTGTAGTTAGGCTGCCTGGTAAACCAAGAGATAAATATAAGATGTTTGCTGTAGTCCACATTTTTATAGGTCTTTAATCAATGTTTCTATAAATAATAAGTGTAAAAATAAATATATATTAAAGTAATGCCAAATAATTTAAATAAAACATAGCAATACATCTTGGCTTTAGACCTAATGAGCAGGCTGTGCAATGACTTGGTCTAGACCTAAAGGCCTGACTGTACAGTGTGAAAGGATGAGGTGAAAGGGTGATCTGAATAGTAAAGTGTGACCTGAAGTGTAAGTTTCTGGGTTAAATGAGCTGTGCAACCTAGAGGGATAAGTTGTGCATGCTGGAGAGAGATGAGCTCCTGTGCAAGCTGGAGAGGGATGAGATCCTGTGCAAGCTGCAGAGGGATGAGCTCCTGTGCAAGCTGGAGAGGGATGAGCTCCTGTGCAAGCTGGAGAGGCATGAGCTCCTGTGCAAGCTGGAGGGATGAGCTCATGTGCAAGCTGGGCAACCTACAGAGTTTAAAAACAGCAGCATATAGAGTTTGAGCCATGAATCAAATTTTAGTAGATGAGCTCCTGTGCAAGCTGGAGAGAGATGAGCTCTTGTGCAAGCTGGAGAGGGATGAGCTCCTGTGCAAGCTGGAGAGGGATGAGCTCATATGCAAGCTGGAGAGGGATGAGCTCCTGTGCAAGCTGGAGAGAGATGTGCTCCTGTGCAAGCTGAAGGAATAAGCTCCTGTGCAAGCTGGAGAGATGAGCTCATGTGCAAGCTGGAGAGAGATGAGCTCCTGTGCAAGCTGGAGAGAGATGAGCTCCTGTGAGCTGGAGAGATGAGCTCCTGTGCAAGCTGGAAGAGGGATGAGCTCATATGCAAGCTGGAGAGGGATGAGCTCCTGTGCAAGCTGGAGAGAGATGTGCTCCTGTGCAAGCTGGAGGAATAAGCTCCTGTGCAAGCTGGAGAGATGAGCTCCTGTGCAAGCTGGAGAGAGATGAGCTCCTGTGCAAGCTGGAGAGATGAGCTCCTGTGCAAGCTGGAGAGATGAGCTCCTGTGCAAGCTGGAGAGGGATGAGCTCCTGTGCAAGCTGGAGAGGGATGAGCTCCTGTGCAAGCTGGAGAGATGAGTTCCTGTGCAAGCTGGAGAGGGATGAGCTCCTGTGCAAGCTGGAGGGATGAGCTGTGCAATGTGAAGGGCAACCTACAGAGTTTAAAAACAGCAGCATATAGAGTTTGAGCCATGAATCAAATTTTAGTTTATTTTTACCCATGGCTGGTGCTCAATATCTGTTCACATGCCCATAAAAATTCACAAGCCTCACAGCCATTCTGGCATTCTTTTTCAAGAAAAGTAGCCAAAAATATCAAAAATTATTTTGCACATTTAGCCTGGTTGTAAAACTGCTGAAATGAACTTTAGCGGGAAAAAAAGTAAAGGACAATTAATTTTTGGTTTTTCTGAATCAGCATACCATATTGTGTCTCAGAAAAAAATATCCCCATGCTTAGGCTAGGACTTGGGCAATTTTGTTTACAGCACTTTGAAATTTTGGCATAAAATTTTACCCCATTTTAAACTATTTAAGGTGGGGGCAGGGGAAATAAATTTATGTTTTTAGTCACTTTTACATGTACTGTGGATATTAAATATAACAACAACTTGGCTAAATAGTTACTCATCACTCTCATTAAAAAATTTGATCAGAATGATGACGTCATCATGACAAATTCCAAGATGGCGTCCATTATGGTGGGGAAAAACTATGTTTTTAATGTAGAAATAATTTCATTGTTACCAAAGTACAATACAATCTCAAAACAATATTATATATACAGATATAAAATAAAAAATATATATAATTAATGAACTACTACAAAGTAATCCCAATGAAAAAATAAAATAGTAAAATTTTGCTTTAAAATAAAAAATGGGAAACATATTTTTGTTTTTAGCCACTTAGTTTTTTTTCTATAAATGTGAAAACTGATAATACTTACCCATTATGATCGTTCAGTGGGGGTCTTTTTTTAGTTTAGTATGACCCAACATTTTGCTTTTAAGCCAAAATATTAGGAATTGGTAATCAAAATAATGTTATATGGATAGGCAAATCATTATTTGTGGTGTGGCAACCTCGTTGTGGAATTCCCCACCTCCCAAGCAAATTCGGAATGACGTCAACACACCAAATTCCAATTTTTCCTATTTAAATTTAATCTTTCTACACTACATTTTTCATCATCATCATTATTATACTATTATGTTACTACATAATATTATTAATATAGTATATCATTATTCTTATGTGTTTAAAAAAATTTATAGTTTATAATTAAAATTAATATTAGCGTTAGTACTGTTATTCTTACTATACTGATGTCATTATTATTATTATCATCTTCCTCATTGTCATCTCTATCCTCATTATAATCCCCGTCATAATGAGGATGTTGATGATGAGGAGGAGAAGAAAGATGATGAGGTAGATGATGAGGAAGATGATGAGGAAGAAGATGATGGTGATTATGATTTATGATAATGGTTGTTGATGAGGATGATTGTGATGATGGTGATGAGGATGATAGAAAATTATTGATGAGAATGTTGAAGATGATAAATTATGAGAATCATCCCTCTCATAATCACCCTCATCCTTATCTTCATTCTCGACCTCCTCATCATCATCCTCGTCCTCATCTTCATTCTCGTCCTGACTGATGACGAAGAAGAGGATAATGATGAAAATGATGATGGTAATGATGATGATGACAGTAATCAGGATGAGGATGATGATAATAATGAGGATGATGGTAATGATGATTATGATTATGAAGATAAGAATGATTATGAGGAGGATGAGGATGATGCGGTTGATGAGGAGAAGGAAGATGATGAGGTAGATGATGATTGATGATGGATGATGATGAGGAAGAAGATGATGCTGATAATGATGGTGAGGATAATGATGATAAAGGAGGAGGATTAGGATGATGATGATTATGATTGATGATAATGGTTGTTGATGAGGATGATCATGATAATGATGATGATTGATGAGAATGATGTTGATGAATGATGAGAAACATCCCTCTGACTCACCCTAATTCTTGTCGTCCTCCTCCTCATCATCATCCTCATGATGAGGATGATGATTGATAATGATGATTAATAAGAATGATGATGGATGAGGATCAATGCCAATGCCAGGATTTTTATACAGTGTGGGACAATATCAGGGTGGACCAACTTTAATTCAAACAATGTGAACCCATTTTACGCAAAAATTTGAAATATCTGGACTTATTTTCTTAAATTTTACCTATTAAGCTAAATATGAGAAACCCAGGGCGTAGGTCAAGCCCTAGCTAGAATATTTGGCGCTAATGAACTTTCGCACCTAACTTTTAATTCTTAATTTTTTTTACCTGAATTTTCTTCTCAGTCACAACACATAATTACAGAAAATTTTACCATGATTCAACCACTCATAAAGTACATTTTTTCAACAAAAAGTTACCTTTATAAATATAGGTTGATACAGGGTTTCCGTGCTTGCTAGCATGACGAGCTATACTTTTTTGCAATCAAGTAAGAAATTGCCAGAATATCCTAGTCAATTCTTAAATTTTGAAACCATTAATGATGGCCAGTCTTATAATTTTAATTGGAATTTTCCCATGAAACATCCGACAACAAAATGTGGTATCATGCAGTACCATCTTTTTGAACTTTCTTGTCGTAATCGAGGTTAACCGAACCGACGTTTATCATTGGCTTTAATAGTTGTTTTTCTGGATTTAGGCCTAGGCCCTGGCCCTATTTTTCGATCTGTGTACGCATTTGGATCATTACTAATTTTTGAAGTAATTATTGAACGTGTGAATTTCATGTGAACACACATATTCAAACAACAGCACCACAGGGCCGGCGGAACGTTTTTCAAAGTGGGGGGGCCCCACTTATAAGCTGGCGCGCAACAGGGGTCTTGGGTCGGGGGGGGGGGCAAAGGAAATCCCGGTTAGTAATTTATGACTGTGATACCCCCCCCCCCATATAGAAAACAATACGGCATGGCTTATTTTAATATTAATATAGGGGCAAACGCGTGTGTTTGGAACTAAATATAAGCATTTTCATCGTGGTTTTATTTATTACAATTCATAGGCCTATTCTTTCACCATCATTACACATTAAGGCCCTTCTTTTAGGTAAAACGATCTATCTTAAATTTTCTTTCTCAAGTCTTGGGACTATTGTGTTTTTAAATAACTTAGAAGGCAAAGGAGGGCAAGCACAAGCTTCAACCCTAACAAATGCGCGCGAAG
>NW_022725562.1:221347-225614 GCF_011630105.1 Anneissia japonica
GGGAAATCTCATGACAGATCTCATTGTTCACCATTTAGAAATCAACATTTTCCCGGGAAGAACTCGAACATCCCTTTCCCTGGGTTCATTGATTCATTATAATAATTTTCAAGAGGGGAACACCTTGAATTTTGAAGAACTAAAAAGTAATTAAGTTCTTCAAAATTCAAGGTTTTCCACTCTTGAAAACTTTCAGATAATTTTTTCCCATTGTTATTACAGTAAATAGGCCTTATGTGTGTATACATACATAAAAAAAGATTGAGTAAGTTGCATACGTAGTTTTTCCATGAAATCGATAAATCCCAAAAAGAGTGGGGGTGGGGAGGTCCTGTGGTTCTTCCCCGGGAAAATTTTGATTCCTAGATGGCGGGAAATGAGCTTTCCCCGACTTTTGTGGTGTCTTTTAATGACTTTTAAATTCTTCAAAATTCAAGGTTCGCCCCCCCCCCCCTGAAAATGATTCAATTAATCAATGAACTCCAAAGATAAAGGGTCCGGGTTCCCCGGAAAAATTTCGATTTCTAGATGGCAGGAGATGAGCTTACCTGACTTCTGAAATGTCTTTTAATGACTTTTAAAGTTCTTCAAAATTCAAGGTTTTCCCCTCTTTAAAAAGGTCAGGTAAATTTTTCTCATTTTTTATTTTCTGTGTGTATACATACATAAACAAATGAGTAGTTGCATGCGTAATTTTTTTTCCATGAATCGATAAATCCCAAAAAGAAAAGGTGTTCCGGGGGTTCTCCCCCGGGAAAATTTTAATTCCTAGATGGCGGGAATTGAGCTTTCCCGACATTTGAAGTGTGTTTTAATAAATTTTATGTTCTTCAAAATTCTAATTTTCTAATAGCAAAAAAAAAAAAAATCAGCTCACGGTCCTGAAACTGTCTCTTATACACATCTAGATGTGTATAAGAGACAGTTTTTGTTGCACAAGGGAGGGGTCAGGACCCATGATCCCCTCCTCCCAGATCCGCCAATGTGAATTGCGAGAAAATGTAACTCGGTCGGGTACTGGATAAACATTCTCTTTCCCATCCTTCTCCTTCCCTCCTTCTTTTTTTGCATTTCCGATCATACAAAGTTCTCCAGACATTATATATTTTTCGCCAAAAAGTGGGGGGGGAGCCCGGGCCCCCACGGCCCCCCCCCGGTTCCGCCGCCCATGCACCATACAATATAAAGAATGACATACAATACGGTAAATAGACAAGTTTTCATAAACGTCTAATCAAAAAAACTTCACGCTGCAAAATCTGGCAATTTCTTACTGATTGCAAAATGGCAGCCGCTCGTCCTACTAGCAAACAGATTCGCTGTACTTATTTGTTGAAAAAGGTACTTTGTGAGTGGTTAAATCATGTGAACATGTTTTTTAATTATATGTTGTGACTGTGAGAAGAACATTGAGGTAAAAACTTTAAGAATTAAAAGTTAGGTGCGAAAGTGCATTAGCGCCGAATATGCCTAGCCTGGCTAGCTAGGGCTACCCTGTAAGTCTAAGGCCTAATGACTAGCTAGTAGTGAGTTTGAGCAGGAGGCTTATAATATTAATAACATAGGCTATAGGCCTAGGCCTAGGTCTTTAGCTACAGTAGGCATTGCAAAGTTGTCCCATGTAAGCCATCAGCACACTGACCTCTATTAATTATTGCTAAATGATAAAACTAATGAATCAAATCGATGAAAATGAATCAATGACGTGATTTGAAGAATACAACCAATATTCAATAAAACCGAGCATAGGCCTACAGTAAAATGTCAGCCTCCACCGCAATCCAGTCTGAGCCAAGATGGTAGTGGCTATCGGCACTGCCGCAGTGCCAATTTGGCACTGCCGCAGTGCCGATTTGGCACTGCCGCAGTGCCAAAAAAAGCTGCTGTTTTCTATCGGCACTGCCGCAGTGCCAAAAAGCTGCCGTTTTCTATCGGCACTGCCGCAGTGCCAAAAAGTTGCTGTTTTCTAACGGCACTGCCATGCGAAAAGCTGCTGTTAATTAATCGAATCGATGTTTTTATCGATAGATGACATTGGTATAATTCATAATTCATAATTTTATTTCACTCAAAACGTAATGAGACTGGTTAGGCAAAAACATGTCCCTGTATAAGATGCCTTCCAGAGAAAAAATGATAATGTTAATGGCAAAGACATAATAATAATAATAATAATAATAATAATAATAATAATAATACAGATAATAATAATAATAATAAATAAATAATAATAAAAAGGAAATGATAATAATAATAATAATGAATGAAGATGAAAATCATGAAGGTGTTGTATTAATGATGTTCTAAATATTTGCCTTTATTATATCAATAAATGATTAGGTCTAGCTTAGCCTATATTATTGTTAACATTATATTATATTTGTTTAACAATTAGTTTAGATAATTATTTCTAATTAAATTGATAAATGTATACAATATATATTATATAGGCCTAGGCATACATAAAACAAAAAATAAACAAACAATAATAATAATAATAATAATAATAATAATAATAATAATTTTACGATAGTTTGATTAATGAAATAGTAATAATCAGCATACTGTATTAAATAAAATTACGTCCATGCAAAACCTGCTTTTAAATAAAAACATTATCTATTTGATTCTGTTTTAAAAAATAAAATAATCTTATAAATTCGTTGCATGATTCTTGTATTTATTATTTAAAACATATTAAATAAATTGTAGTTATATGGTCACAATGTTTATATCAATCTATTAATTAATTAGTAATTAACTAATTTAAAATATTAATTAAGATTATATTAATTAAGATATTCGTAAAGTTCTTGTGCAGTTTATTTATACGGCTCGACGGATATTCTAGACCTCTAGGCTATAATTGAGATAGGTGCCACTTGGAGAGGTAGAAATTCTCATATGGTTTTTCTGGACCAGTTTTTTATGGGGAATCAGAATATGTGAGGTAAAAGGGGTGTAACCTGAGAACTTTCGCGTGAGGGCGCTTTTTCAAAATGGCCGCCAAAATCCAATAAATATCATATATATGGGTAAAATAAGCACAGAAGAGGTAGGTTTGACCAACTTTTGAATATTTAATGATAAGAGTAAAGTATAACTAGCTAAAGTTATTAATGTGAAGATTTCGGGAGGCAATTGAGGGCGCTTTTTAAAATGGCCGCCAAAATTAAATAACAACTTAGCAGATTCAATACCCTAGATAAATTTGTTTAATTTACAAAACATGAATGTAATAACTGCTGTTGACTTTTTAAACCTAATAAGCCTACAACATATTTTAGGGGTGTAAGCTAACTCACTTTTGAAAATGTAAGTAAAATTTCCCCCTTATATTAGCCCTTTTCTGTTTTAAAGAATGGAAAATATCACCAGAATCTTAAAAAAATTCCAGCTTCCTTACAAATATCCGGTTGTTTTTCACTATTTCTGTGTGCTATACAAGGCATTCCAGACAACTACCACAATTTTCATGTATGAAGAAGGCATCAATTCATTTACTACATATTTGTCTTGTAGTGTTTAACTATGTTGAGCAATAATCTTCAGGTATCACCTTTATCACTGCAATCTGAAAGTCTTCGTATATCGTATGAACAATTCTTGGACTTCCACGGGAATTTGTTTATTCCGTCTGTTCCATCAACTATTTTTATTGACAGTCATTTACCTCTGCTTATTTTCATTCTTGAACGATTAAGTTTGCTAAGTATCTGAAGCTTGAGATTCTGCTAACATGGTGGCAACAATGATATGTCAGTGATCATGTCTCTGCAAAACTTTCTATTGAACATGTTACTTGCTTGATTTACACTTTTCTCCTTAACTCCAAGCAGCAGTAAGACATACTCCTGTTCTTCGGACAACTTTTGTGACAGAACATCTAAAACTCCAAAGTTGCTGAAAGTTTCAACAAACTCAGTTTGTGATTACAGAAGCTACGTTTTCCTTTACGAAAGAAAGCCGGGGTGTAATTGTCTGTAATATCGATGTCTCGAGAAAGGGAACGGATGATTGCTATGCCTTGGTTGTTATTCGTTAAAGCATGCTTTGCATTAGACTTGCCACAAGTCTCTAATTTATGGATTTTTCGTAGTACATTAGCGCATTTCGGAAAGCGCCACCAGCGTCAGTTTATGTTGAGAAACTTTTTTGATGAGAATTAGAGACTTGTAAAAGAGTGAGTCAAATCGAATGCAGACCGCTGGCCGTGACAAGCATGACGTAATTTTTAGGATGCCGTATTTGGCAATAGGGTGAATGT
>NW_022725562.1:227865-229744 GCF_011630105.1 Anneissia japonica
ATGAAAAATTCATCCGCATTTATTTTTTGTGTGGAACACAAAAAATCAAATTTCAGTCTTATTTTACATTTTTTTAATTCTTAGGAATGTCTAAATTCAGTTAAACTAGCAATTCCGTATTATATTTATAAATCTTTATAACATTATACAAAAATTAGATTTTTCTTAAAAATTGAAATTTTGCCGGGAATGGGGCTTTAATATATGCGACGGTAATTAGCCAATCGGAAATCAAAGTTGTTAAATACGTCAGGCACCACGAAATCGTAGTGCCTGCACTCGAAATCCTCACTGTTTTCCCAGTCCCTATCCCTAATCCCAGAAAAAGTATATTATGGAACGCCATTTGTGCCAAAATCGATTTATTCTTAAGCATTTCAACTGATTAAGACAAAGATTAGGGACTGGAACCCAGTCTAGCTTTGCATACGGGAAGACTTTCATGTCGGCTACTTCCCAACCCCAGGTTGCCGACAGGCAGATTTTCGAGTTCACTTTGCCAAAACCCATAGAGCTATTAAACAACTAGAGTGCTGACAAGATGGCGGAGCAATGCAGAGTTGTGTATGTGTACCATCCAAGATGGCTGCCGTAGGAAAGCGCCACCTTCAGGCTTAGTATACATATTATTACCATAAATAAGCCCTCTGACTGAATATTATTTCATTAATGGTAATTAGTATTGATAATGACAAATTATTAAACTGTCGTAGCCAAAGAGAAGCCAAGTAGAGCATCTTATTCAAATATTAAAAAGAATTAAATTCGTGTACATTACACCCATACATCGCAACGCTCGAGTTTCAAAATACAGGTAACAAGCTGTATTGAACTTTCTGTGTAACTTGAGGGCGCCATTGAAAATGATAGTGCTCAGGCGAAATTTGATTGGCTGAATCTATGGCAGCCATCTTGGATGGTACACACACACAGCTCTGCGTATTTCGAACATCGAATACATTGCTGTTAGCGCTCTAGTATTCTTATTATATCTCTATGCACATAAATAAACCGAGAACAAAACTACCGCAGCGCGTGAAGAACGTTTGCGCGATGCCTTTGAAGTCTGATGTGTTCCCCGCCATCAAAATTTCAGCAGGCATACAGTAGTTTAGCACAAAATTTAACATGGCGAAATGGAGAGTACCTTCTTTTCTCGATGCGCACTACATACAGTCAATCACTATGGCTGCGCAATCGTTTCCATTTTTAAACTGATACATTTATCTCTCATAAAATATCAAACATATTAATACTTTCCACCAAAAAAAGTTTCGAATTTAATGGAACATTTACATGACCTGTAAAAGTATAGTATATTTCAACTTGAATTTCCATAAATTGGATAAGACTCGATAATTCTAATTTTAACAGATAGTAATTAATGAGTGATGGAGGATTATAATAAACTAAGTCATTTTAGGGTTAACAAGGGTTAACAATTAGAAAATTGAATTTAAAATCAGAGTAATTTTCATTTTTATGCTGCCTTAGCTTTATAGTCAAACCAATCGATTTTTAGACAAAATTATAATGAACACAGAAGTAATTTTAAAAAGAAATATTTTACGGAATCTGTTCCTGAAATATACAAATAATAACATACTAAAAGTCCGAAAAAATCCAATCACGGGAACATTGTTCATTATAAAGATATTGTGGCGGATTCGGCCAAGCAGTCTCAGTCTAGTCTAAGTCCTGCGTAAGTAAGTCTGTCGGACACGCCGTCAGATAATACGGATCGACTATTGAATAAACTTCAAACAAAATTAACTGAGTTTCTCATAGCATTTATTGGGTCAATAAAACTGGTACCATTATCAACAACAAATACAATGTCATACATGCGGAGCACACAGCAGCCGCCGACCGGTTCCCG
>NW_022725562.1:229950-233587 GCF_011630105.1 Anneissia japonica
GGTTAAAATCAAACGCTTTATTGCACAACTGCTCTGCTGAAGCGTATAAACGCATGTCGTTGCCAAGTTGTTGCTAACGAAAAAATCTGAGGTAATACGCCCACGCGCGATCCAAAAGCGGGAAACACATGGGTTTGTCGCGTCAAAGGGATCAGGCCCGGGATTTATCAATCTCAGCTTAGCAAATGTCTTAAGTCAAAAAAGTTAAGAAGTAGCTAAGCAAAAATCTTAGCTGATTTATCAAACCGTCTTAGCAAAATCTTAGCAAAAATATCATCTTAGATGGCGCATGCGTACAATCGACTTCTTGTAGCTTATAGAGGGCAGCAAATTTTGTCTTAAGTCGAAAAATATTTGCTTACGCATGCGTAAATGCCATTTTTGTGATTTCAACCGGAAGTGAACTGTCAAAGGTTACGAGAGATACGGTAAACAAACCATGTGAGAAACTTGTGTGCTCGCCATGCTGGATGTTCGCTAGTGAAGATTTTATCGTTATTCTTTCTTATCTTAATGTTTTATATGGATGGTAAGACGTCTGCAATCACTGTCAGTTTAATTTGGATGAACTACATACAGCTGTGAAAAGTTTGTGGCATTAAAGGACTTTTACGATTGAGAGGGCTGGCAGAGAGAAGAGGCGGCCAACAACGAACAAGGCTAGAGAAAGGCCTGGCCTAGTCTAGTAGAGTGGTCTAGCTAGGTTAGAGCCTTAGCGAGAAAGCTTAGTTTGGCCTACTAGCTAGGCTAGAGGGCCTAGGCTACACCGCTAATATAGACCATAAAATCAGACGAGGTAACCGAAACATCTAGGCCTACGACAACTACTAATTTTTAAAATGACAATTGTTTTTGACTTGAGAGAGATTTCCAGGTAAGGGAATATGATTGCTATTTTTTTTTCAATTTAGGAAGGATATAGCACTGCATGCAGAGGGAGGTATAAAAATTTACATGGGAACCAGTCATCTCGCCCCCTATAAATTCCGCACTCTAACAAAATGTATTGCTAGTAGAAAATTATTAGGGCACATAGAAAAAAATTGTTAGATTTATCACTCCTGCCTGAGTAAACAATTTGGGTGGTTTGACTAGAAATACATTTTCTTTTAAAAACAATAAAATTAAACCAGTTTTTATACAATATTCTTCCCAAATAAATCATCAATTAAAAAAAATACAACATTCTGGTTTAATTTATGTGACCGTAAAATATTTACATGTCCGTTAATCATTTTGTAATCGCAATTAGTCAAGTACAGCAAATGTTCGATCGATCTGATTTTTAAAAAGTTTTCTGCATCCTGCTCAATAAAGATAGTATAATACATACTCCTAATATCGAAATGCACGCCACCGTGTCGGGATTCAATAATTCAACATTAATTATGTCATTAATATATCAAATAAAATATTACTGTAATTAATAACAGTATATTTAAACTTGATTATGATAATAAATATAATATAATTAATATTAAATGCTTATATTAAAGTAACCTCTATTACACTATATTGGTTCAATTTTCAACCAATTTTATAGCTTCTGGCATTGCTACTCAATATAGTAACTAATTAAAGGCACAATTTCTCCTTTAAATGTTGCTTCTATGAATAGAATGACCTGATTGAAACATAATATTCTGTACACAAAACCCATAATCAGCTTTTTTATTATACTGTACAGAAATTTACCCATGATGTGTCTACAGTGCAGCAAAATGGATTAGAGTCAATTGCAGCAAAACCAGGTTGTGAAATGCAGTGGGCAAAGTTGAACTACTATAAGTTCAGTACCTGTAATAGGTAGGCAATGTTTTACTTTTAGGGGATTTAATTATTATCCAATCTAAATCTAAGGGTGTACAAATATAAATGCACCATCTGGGTAGTTGGCTGAGAGGTATTTGTTCCTGCTTCTTGTGCTGAAGACCCGGCAAGTGTCCAATCGCTTGGCTCCTTGATTAACCCTTATATTGAGAGTTAGACGGGCTAAGGACAATGTCTGTATCCGTTATGTTTGTAGTTGTTAGTTAGGCAAGACTTTTTTATACCTTGTTTAGTGAACCCACCTAACGCAAATATTGATAATTTCGAATAAAATTAAAATTATATTTTTTGCCAATTAGCGCACCCACCTCCACGAAAAATGGAAATTTCAGAAAAAAAATAGAAGTTTTCTTTATTTTTTTATTATGCCCTCCACTGCCTTGAAATCTCTAAAAATAAGATATGTATCTTTCTTCCAGCCAAATCGTAATAAAAGCTGAATTTTGCTAAATATATTTTTTATAAACCATAAAGCTGATGGAATTTTTGCTACTTATATTAATTGTTTTGGCAAGTAAAATTTCTGTTTTGCTAATTAATATCATACCAAATGAGCTAAATTGTGAGACAAAATCTCCACTGAATAATATGAACAAGTGGTGCTGTGTGTAGGCCAAACTATCATAACTATTATTATTAATAGTTTTATTATTACTATACTAATAATATTATTGTCATCACTATTAGTAAATTGTCTTATGCTTTTTTCACTTTGTTGTATCCAGCCATGAAATGTTCCCGTAGTGGGATGAATAAAGTATCTTTGTATTGTATCCTTGTAAAACTTCTCAATATTTAATAATACCTCCATGGTACTACAGTACTAGCAAAGAGTATAATACCAAAGATAATAGAAACACAAGATAGAGTTCTCCACACAAAAAAAGTGTTCCACCGAAATGCATGGTGGGAGTACAACAATGGGACGCCCCTTACGGCTGGATCTAAAAAACTTCAACCAAACTTTCGTCACCAAGTTGTCGCGTATTTAATTGTCAATTTAAACATTGTACACAATTGTACAATTAGTACAATTGTACCCAGACCTTGACAACGGTGAATACATAATTCCTTAGCGGAGGTAGAAATCTTTGCTATTATCCAAATAAAACACACAATTAAGCCTATTGATCAGTATAAACAACAATATAGCAAAATCGTATGGCCGGACGCACTCTAGTGATAAAGTTTTCTTCCATGTGTAAAAAGAAGAGCGCCGTGTGCGAGATCTGTGGTTATGGAGAGGAAGATACTAAACATTTTCTTTTTGTGTGTAATCCCTTAGAATGTATCAGATCTGAAGAATTAATTAAGTTGAAAAATGATTTAATTTCTATTAACTGTGTTAATGTCTGGATAGACTTTTCATCCAGTGATTTATGTACAAAACTACAATACGTCTTAGCAAGCTTCGATTTTTTCTATAATATTTATCCTGAACACATGGTTAATAATGATATTGCCCTCTTATTTGATAAATTCTGTAAATCGTACGCTTGTCGGGCATGGAAATTAAGAAGTGCACTTTTATTGGAGAAAAATTAGCAATGTTCTGAGAGGTACGCTTGACCATTTCACCACTCTTTTAAATGTACTGTTCTTCCTTTGCTGTTGCATTTCTGATTGACTGCGTATGATTTGATGTATTCTTTTTGTATTTTATTTACTTTCGCTGCTTACATGTGTATATATATATATTTACAGTTTGCGCGTATGTATGTTTATGTACGTATATGGGTATGTTATTTTTTTATTATTATTATTATTAGGGTTTTTTTTTTTTTTTTTTTTTTTTTTTTTTTTTTTT
>NW_022725562.1:235891-242193 GCF_011630105.1 Anneissia japonica
GAGTATGATACCGTTATATAACATACTGGCCTATATGGTATAGCTAGCCGCAAGTAATCCTATTGCACTCTCTTTCACACAACTGATTTTTTTTTTTTTTTTTCTTTTGGGAGCCTAATTGTTAAGCTAGAATAACTTATTAGTTGCAATAGAAAATAGTACCACTGTAAACACAATGTAAACAAATATGTTTAAATAGGTAGTGTGGCATTCGAACCTGCAGGCTTTCGCGTAGACTGGGTTCCAGTCCCTAAACTTTGTCTTAATCAGTGAAAATGCTTAAAAATAAATCGATTTTGGCACCATTGGCGTTCCATATTGCTTATTTGCACGGCGTTCAATAGTATACTTTTTCTGGGATTTCGCATCAAAAAGTTTCTCACAAATATAATAAAATAATAACTTGAATAAAATAATGACTTGTGGAAAGTCTAACTTTCGCGATTTTCCCCCTAAAACTAAAAAGGAACTTTTTATTGTTTTTCTAAAGACATAATAGATTCCACTCATACCCTTGATCACAAACGCTGACTCACTTTTCGCCTTTACGAAATCTACAACTTTACCTTTGTTTGATAGTTACTTAAACTGATGAATAAAAAACCAACTAGGATCACGTTGTCTTTTCAGTTTATTTACACAATATTGATAAGAGGTATAACATCGCAGATCGCCAAAATCGCTGCTACCGTGTATGGCGCCGCCAACGTTACTCTAATTGTGGTTTTTGTAAGATCTCGGGATTTTTTTTAGGCCTAACTGAATCAGCATACATTTTACTTACAAAGTACAGTCAGCTTGATGTAAGACGGAAAAATTACGAAACAACATGCTATAATCATATAGATAATATTTACTTTATACAATAATATACTTATGTATACACGTTGCTTTATCCTGCGTAACGTATGTTCGCCAAAAACTGTAGACCAAAACAACATGAATATAATAGTAAATCACACATGGGCTAGATAGTATCTCAGGTAAAGAAAGTCGTAAATAGTCAAAACAAAATGGCTACACAGTAAAAAGGCGCAAAGATGTTGAACAAATAGCTTATCACCTAGTTAATGTGTTACGTAAAACGTCTGAAATAACAACCCCTTTCAAAGCACTCCATATGAGGTATAAACGCCACCATGAGTTACAGGTTTTTACAGTAGGTTTTAAGCTTCTTTTGAGCGTTACGTTAAAAATACACAAAAGTAAAAAGCTTTTATTCACATTACATTGTTTCAATACTGTACTGAACACATTATGAATTGTTTTAAAACCGAAACACTTCAAATGTGAGTATTAATAAAAATAAATAAATAATTAAAAGTGATACCATGACCACCGTATTCAATAAAGTTTCTTGTAGTACATGCAATGAGAAATATTGATGACATGTATCCAAAAGTAGAGGTGGTGTGACGGCATATGCCCAATTTAAGAAGAGATGTTAATACCAGAATCAACGATTCTCCAAAACATTTTCATCATTAAAAGAAAATAACATTGCCTCTTGTTATTTGTGCGCATATACTCCAGGGGTGGCGCCAGCGGGGGCGGAGTGAGTGGGTATAGCTAGCCCCCACTATCGGGGAGATAAAAACACAATTCGTCGTGGAGAAATGTTAACACTGTTAAATTATATATATAAATCATCAAAGAAAGGTAAATATATATACAAATATGTATATATATATATGAATATATATGTATATATGTGTATATATGTATATATATAGAGGCCTATATATGTATGTATTTTCTACATATTAGAACATTAAAAGCATTAAAACCCCCTAAATTGACATATTTTTTGTGGGATTTTAAGCGTCGCCCGACACGCCCACACCCCCCCCCCCCGGCGGGGACCTGGGACCCGTCCATCGGGCAAGTCCGGGCGCCATCCCTGATATACTCTTAAGCGGCATACGGATACAATGCAAACTACGTATTTATTATTGGTCAGCAAAACATTTGCATCACAATACGCCAGCAGATGACGGTGACTAGAGAATAATGTTGTGGAGATTATCACAACTGTTAGTGTTTTTGTCAGCAGTATATCAAACACCGGCACTCACTATAATGTTACCGTACTTTATATCTTCAGTGAATTTCACATAATTAAAAGATAATCCTGACAGTCGCATTTCTCTTTGGAAGAGAAGATTAGGCACTTGGCCAAACTGTTGGTAGCCACTGTGTGTGCGTTAAACCGTGGAGATCTTTTGGTCCCTGATTCAATCCCCATCACTGCTCCCCTCGTGATAGAGGGCTAAAATACAAGTTGCAATAGCGCACCGTATTTCGTATGTCACGTTTAGCTGTGTTGACATCGGATCCGAATTTGAGCCGTTGGTCTCGTGTGCAATATGGTCAGTGTTTACGTTAAAGAACGCAATGTAGGAAATTGTCTCTCGGTGCACTGCCAATCGCAACCAGAAGTACCAGATACTTGAAATACGTCTTCGGACTTCCGTGGGTTATCCTCGGTGTTTAACCTCGGTAATTTATCCAAATACATCCAACATGTGGAGCATTTATTTATACAAGTCATAGGACCAACCATCAAGTCACTAAGAATTTACATAATGTAGATATCGCCCTCCGTTGATACACGGAAATTAAAGGCAACATTTGATGTTTAGTTATTGTATATCAACATTACAAAATCTGTATCGCTTCACTGAAACGTCCAAGGTTTTTTGCAAAGTTTGATCATACTCAATAACACGTACTTACCGAAGTAAGTCAACAAACTATTCCGTTTTTTGAGTTTACTCATGCCTATCACAGTTTAGCAAGATAAATAAAGAGCAAATATAGTATCATAATGGTAGTAGTAGTATGAATCCTCATCCGTATCAGACATCAATATACACATATATATCACAAGTACTGATAATAAAAAATACCATATATAGAATTTGTCTGCAATGTCATAGTTTTGTCACACAAGACATTGTCGTTATGTTGTTTGTATCATCGCTCGGTACTTTGGTGTGATATTTTCTACTCTCTCCGTTAGTAAGTCGACTTGTATTGCAGCAGGGGCTGAGTGCACCCTGGAAACATTTTTTGAATGAAGCAGTAGTGAACGCATATATGAACGGATTTACACAGCTGTTTGAATAAGCCAGACACAGAGCAGACATTCGAATAATCTCAACAGTCAGATTTTGTCTAGGGTAACTTGTGCTAACTTTCTCCCATATAAGCAAACACTGAGTCGGTCCCCAGGAGAAAACAAATACCAAAACGACAATAAGAACCATTTTGGTAATTTTCTGCTTTTGTTTAATTGATCTTTTCCTTGCTTGGGCACTTTCTGTACCTGCGGTTGTCTTGCGCCAGACTAGAACCAGAATGTTCGCATAACAGGCAATAATTACTGCTAGAGGTATAATGTACAAGATAAATGTCATGAACAGGTAGTAAATTCGCTTCTTCTTCACCTCATTATCACTGAACGGCGGATGACATCCTTCATTTTCTGTTAACTCAGAAAGAATCGCCAGTGGTAGATGAAGAAGCAATGAGACTATATAAAAAAGAAAAAAAAGAAAAGGAATTTAAAAAAATTGTATTAGTAACAACATTAAAATATAACTATATTTAATTCGTTTAATGTATTCTTAACACGTGTCAAAATTGCTCTAGTTTGGACAAAGCTTATTTAAAATCAATTTTTTTAATGTATCCCCACAGAAGTGACAGTAATATTACCGGCATGTACCGTCACGGTTACACTTTCCTTCATCCCGTCTACAGTATCATAATAATCATTTCAAATATTTAGATGATCTGGTTCTAAGTTATAATAAAATAGCGCCAACATGCGAGCAAATCAATAACACTATTTCATATTAGATATTGTATTCGAAAATGCAAGAAAAATCCTGAAAATGGCAACATAATGATATTGATCTACACTTTACAGCTAATTAAGGTGGTTTAAAACCATCCATATCGACACAACATTCAGTCTCTGAGGTCTCTACAAACCAGTGGCCCAATGATGAATGTTTGTTATTAAAATTAATTAATAATTATTGTTAAAAAAGGGAATCAAAGGCTTGATTGGTTGAGGAGACTGAATAAATTTAAAGTTAGTAATATCACGATTAAACTATTCTATGAATCAGTTATTCAGTCTACTTTGGTTTTTATCTTGCATTGCCTGGTTTGCAAACATAACAGAGAAAAATAAGATTAGAATTAGGAGGGTCTGTAAAACAGCCTCTAAAATTATTGGTTCAGCAGTTAATGATGTGAATAACATTTATGAAAAACAAACATTGAGGAAATTAAATAAGGTTATGGAAAGTGGTTCTCGTCCATTACGCAATGAATTCACGAAGAATGACTCGGGCCGGCTTAGACCACCAAAATTCACGATTTAAATTTTCTTTTGTTCCAAATGCCATTCACATCTTTAACAATAATTTTAAGAGAGCGTTTTAATATAAAGACTTTTTAATGAATAATAAAATAATAATTATAATAATGTTAAGAATACATAACATTTTATTGGGCAAATTTAGTTAGGATTTCTGTTTGTTGTACAGTTTTGTCATCATCTTTTTAGTTGTTATTGTATATTCTTGATGTATTTTTTTGCTTGTGGTCTTGTTTTAAATTCATTCTTGATGTTTTTTGTCCTGCCAAGGAAAACAATTTTCATGAATTTTCTTTTTTTTTTTCAAACTCATGACGAATAAAGTGATCTATGTCTATGTCTATTACATTTCCGATGGGAATGTTATATGACAAAACCAACACACTGTAAAAACAGCCTTTGGTGTCACGTTTAAAATCTAAACGTGTATAGAATCATGACGTGATTTTTGAATAAATAATCAACGTTCACATTGTTCACAATAAATTTATTTTAGCTTACATTACAAACATTAAATAGGCCTACCTTATTTCTTCGAATAAATGCTTCGGGGTTGTTAAGAAGGGTTTTTGAGGGGCGTTTATTCGAGAGAGGTATTTGTTTGTTTGTTGTAAAGGGATACCGTAAAACCTCGAATAGAAGCCCAATGGGCTGAATCTCAAAGAAGCCCATCTCGAATTGAAGCCCCCTCCCCTCTTCAGTGTGCAAAAGTAGCCTCGAAAAGAAGCCCAGAACCTGCGTTTTAATACAGCATGGGCTTCTTTTAGATATAGTACAGTACATACACTGTACACGAATTTCAAAGAAACAAAATAAATTAAAAACACGCTTGGTTTACACTATAGTTTAGGTGATTATAGTGGCCCTATTTATTGTTTTAAGGTAGTAATTCCCAAAATGTACAGCATTCATTTTGAAAAGGAGCCCACTCTTTACTTTGCAAGAGTAGCCTTGAAAAGAAGCCCATCTCGAAAAGAAGCCCACCCTGAAAAGAAGCTCATTCAAAGTTCGCAAAAAATAGAAGCCAATGGCTTCAATTCGAGGTTTTACGGTAAGTATATTATACTCAAATGAACGCTCCTTATAAAAAGTTCACAGTGAAAGTGAATGTACAATACACTACCGTTAAAATGTTTTATTGCGTGATCATAAATTCGTATTGTTCCCAACAAGATTAGAGAAAATGAAATTCTACGGAAGTAGAAAATCAATAGAATATGTTGAAAATTATGTTGATTCCATTAGATTTGTTTACAGTTATTTAGAGGATGTTTATTCGAGGAAAAAAATAAAACTCATCGGGGCGTTTATTCGAGGAAGGCATTTATTACAAATGAGGCTCTATATGGGCGTTTATATTATATATCCATCTTTATTGATTATTTTGTATGAGTTCCTTTTATTAAAAAACATTATTTAATATATCGAGATTTGAAATGTCAATAATTAGGGCGTTCAGTAAAATGGATTAGTGAGATCCAACATATATGGACCTGCAATCTCGAAAGAGTTTAAAAAAAAAAACGATTTATATTAGCTGATTTGACGATGTAATGCCGAAAATGACACGTTTGATCGAGGGCGTATGATGCGAAATCAACGGAAATTCCTGGTATACTATGCGATCTCGGCCCATTGAATCATTTATCAAGAGATCTGTATGTCTAATAGAATTTTTGTTTCTTTCAGTTGTATTCCCAGAAAATAAGGGCAAAGTCACTGGTTGATTCTATTGTAGTTTTAAATCTTCTTGATCTTGATTGAGTACTATTCAAAAACCGAAAAAGGGATTTGGCTGTAAATTATTTTTTTTTGCTTGGTTGTAAAACATGATTATTCTGAAGATAAATTTTCATAGAACAATTCCAATTCCAATATGCTTTTGACGTGTTCTAATACATCATGTATG
>NW_022725562.1:242612-248618 GCF_011630105.1 Anneissia japonica
TACATGAGTTAGGCCTACTTTATTTACTGTATTTAAAATGTATATTAATTGAATAATGTGGCAGCTGACGCGAACTGAGTTATCGTGAACGAATTGCTCTATGCAGCCCATAACCATTACCGTATAGTAGCCTTTTACTTTTAAATATGTCGGTAAATTGTCTAGACATTTATTGGTCGTATACGAGCAGTATTGACCGCAGTCCGGTTTTTCTTTCTTCTATTATTATTATTCTAATTATTCTTATATTATTATTA
The DNA here is from genome assembly GCF_011630105.1 of Anneissia japonica. NCBI lineage: Eukaryota > Metazoa > Echinodermata > Crinoidea > Comatulida > Comatulidae > Anneissia > Anneissia japonica. The sequence goes on from NW_022725562.1 coordinate 242,870, forward strand.
TTATTATTATTATTATTATTATTATTATTATTATTATTGTTGTTGTTATTTATATTAGCATGAGCCCTAAACTATACGCCGAATAGGTTTTTTTTTTGTCTATAACAGAGATAACACTACATATCACGGATAAACATTTGATCACGTAACAAACACTATTATGCCTACGGATAGGCATTATGAGTTATATTAACTGGCTTTCAACCACTTACCAATCCAAATAACAACGCAGACGAAGAACACCTTGAACGAGGTCCTCTTCTGGCGCGATGCCACCGCGTGCACAATCATGTAGTACCGATCAACAGACATGGCGGCCAGTGTGAAACATGTTGCCTGAACTGTAACCTATGGATTTCAAATCATAATAATGATGAAGTATTATTATATAGAAAAAATCAGAGTTAATTAACCCATCTGGCAGACATTCCATTTCGTGGAATGACGTACCGTATAGTTCTGTTACGTATTTTCATATTTAATGTATGACACAAGTTCTGTGTAGACTTTGGGGATATAAACACATTTTCTTCGTGTGGCCTGTTGTATTTGTTTTCATGGTGACAATCAGAAGCAAAAAGATAGGTTTAGAATTTCGGGTACAAAGGCAGAGCTTACATTCCGAGACTTCCTGATTGAACGAGCCCAGCGTACTACTCGCATCAACGAAGATATAGCCATATTGATGTGGAACTTTTGGTACAGAGGTTGCGTTTTAGGATTTCAACCTCGAAGAGGTTCGAACCCTCGCTGTGAACTCCACGGGATACACAGGGAGGTAAAAATAAATCTTCCTGGTATAAGTAAATACGCACAGCGAACCCTACTTATAATTTTTTTCTTATTAACATACTCAATGAAGATAGGTTCTTTCGAGTCGCTGGCCCAAAGCTGTTGATTGCGCTCCCATCAGATGAGATCCGGAAATCTCTTTGCACCTCCATATTAAAAAAAAAAAAGGCTTAAGAGTAAGCTTCACCAATGTTTATATTAGGCGCATATTTTTAGTCAATTTTGTTAGTTAGGTTAGACTATTCTGAAACAAATATTAGAGAGCTGTGCTGTTGCCAAACGAAATTCCAGAAAAACGATGGCTCCACTGCAAAAGATGTTGTTCTTTTCTTTTCTAGTTTTCTGGTAAATTTTAAGACAATTTTTTATTGATATAATTTTAACTGCTATTAATACTTTTAATATCAATGGGCCTAACCGTCCCTATATCAGCATACCACTACCACTCTTTTTCAGGGGCGCCTAACTGTATTTTGTTAACAAATTTATAAGTCGTCAGCATGCAGGGGACGTCGACATTTTGTCAAACAGGTTCTGTTTGACACCGGCTCCTCCAAGTCAGTCATAAAATATCTCGCACCCGCCTCACAAAACAAGGCCTTTGTGTAGTGAGTGGATAAGATTCGGGTAATGGGAAGATATGTGGGTACGCTAATTTTAGAAGTCATGCTCCAGAGGGAAAAATCGTTGTACAACAGGGACGTATTGGGGGGGGGGGGGGGGCGTGAGAGCCGCGGCTCCCCTCCCCCACTTTTGTACACAGTGATACATTTTTAAGCTGTACAATTTTTAATTGATTCTTTCTACCATAGGTTTGGTGACCGTGCTATGGCAGAAACCCACCATAAACTTCTATCCATAAAAGTCACCCGCTAACCTGACAGTAATTCAGTGGAATATTTATTAGATTGATCAATTTTTCACTATACACGATAACGTAAAAATTAACATTTTCGGGTTTACAACGGCTGCCGATTAGGGAGGATTTATCAAACTTACTTAACAAAAATATCAGTATAAATTCGTCTTAAATCCATAAATCCCAGGCCAGGTCTTTATAGATTAAGAAATGTGATATTGTATGGTTCAATCTGGTTTTTATCCTTTTGCAAGCTTTATAAATATTTGTTTAATACTACTATTAGTAGTAGTAGTAAGTAATAATGATAATAAAAATAACAATAATTACGATGATTATGACGATGATGATGACGATAACGATGGTGATGATGACGACGACGATGGTGATAATGATAATAATATTAATATTAAAATGTAAAAAAAGATTGTTCTAATAGCGAAAAAGAAAGTTGTGATTTGTTGATCAATAATTATCATAGTGTAAATTAAAGCTTATTAAGGTATAGTTGGGCCTAAGTTGTCCTGGATATTAATTAGACCTCTGATAAAAAATCATGAGAAATGTGATGGCGCTTCATTTTGACTATAAAATGGTAATGTGATGATGTTGAAATTTACTATATAAAAGTGTTATTTCCCGCCATCTAGAGGGACTATTTTTCTCAAATTTTCTCACCATGGTGGGCCTGAGGTTGTTGTGAAATCACGGCTTTGATGTATGTAAAGTACATACATCAAAGCCGTATATCTTAGTGATTGCTGTGGTGAAGGTGTATAATTGTTTTCAGGAAGTGATCTGGTTTTTCATGCCCAATTTTCGTGATTATGACTATTTTGAGTAAAGAATGTTTTGTTCAGTGCCGGATTCAAGGGTACACACCACCCTTAATTTGTTAATGGGAAAAAAAGTCTGAAAGTGTAATTTCCGCCAATCTAAAGGTGACTTGATCATAAATTTTCTTATCTAAGCCCCAACCATAATGGGGCTGAGGTGGGTGAAATCTCAGTCTATGAAAGTCTCAGTCTCCCTGGGTCACCTCTCTTTCGAATTCCTCGATCCGCCACTCCTGAGTAATTATATAACTAGAAAATGCAAATTGCAAGTGAAGTGCTGCGAAGTACAACTGCATATAAATGTTCTTCGAACAAAATTATTTATGCGAGTCAAGTGAAAATAATGAATAATAAAAATATAACAAATAATATGAGACACGACCCATTGTCTATATTAGAACACTTCTCATTGGGTAACAAAGTCGTAATTTTTCATTTTTGTCAAAAAGTGTCTATAGAGGTGAATTATGGTTTAGGTTTTTTTTAAATAAAGTTTAAAAAATTTCTATGTATGTGGAAAATGTAGTTGATTACCAAAGGTTACAATTTTTATTTTGAAGACTGCATGGTCTAGGAAGTGTACATTTTTTTTATGGGGCAAGTTTCCAAGGGCGGGTTTTCTAGGGGCGAGTTGACTGCCAAAGTGCGAGCCAGCGTGTTATTTGATCACAAGTGCGAGACATCGCAAGTGTAATCACAGAGCCAGCGAGCCATGACGTCACGACAATAGATACGAGACGTTACTCGAGTTGTGCGAGGTATCGGCTGAGATTTGTGGAGTACAATTCAAAAAACAACTATAGGTCTAATAATGAATTATTGTGATGTTAAATAGACAATGTTAGCTATAAAGGAGCGACGTTGTTTTTCATTGGGACCTTCGTCCCTTCAAGGTTAGGCCTATCATCCTAGCTAGTCTAGGCCTAGAGTAGGATAAGGCTAGCGCGACATGCGGACGTTGGTCGCCTAAAGTAATTGATTTTACCGGCAGAACGAAAGAAGGAAACTCCGCTTTTCAGTCGTCTTAGGCCCTTGTTTTTTGACAAACAATGACCTTTCAGAGGTCAAATTGCTGTCAAGAATATGAATTGGCTGCTTCGCAGCAATAATTGTAGGCTTACTAAATGCGTCTATTGAAATTGTCACTTCATCCTCTCAAAGCAGGCTTAAAAACGTTCAGAGTACGCTACCTCCCAAGAGGCTTCGCCCCTTGACCTCACCTGGGTCCTTGGCGTCCCAAAGCTGTAGAGAAGAAGGGACACCCCCATCACCGCTCGGTACTACGTACCTCGCATAACGGCTCCCCCTCGTTCAAAATTCTGGCGACGTCCCTGTTGTACAACTATTTTCCAAGACACACACACAAAAAAAGAAAGGTGAAAAACGGATGAACCTTTTCCGTCAGTTTTTAAGTATTCAAAAATCTGCATCTCATTAACCGTTCCCGAAGTTTTTTTTGTCAAACATCCTTTTCGTGTCTTAAAACTCAGTTGTGTATCATATCATTTTTTCACCTCCGAAGCCTGGCTTTAAACGTAACCGTATTTTTTCAATGCTGGACTCAGCTGAGACACACTAATCATTGCGAATCTGTTTCTAGTACAGGGAGGTAATTTAAATTATGATCAGCGTAGTTTAGAAGAGTGTATAGTGTTGGCTTCAATCCCCAGTCGAACCACTATCAGTTTTACCTTGCTAAACAAGCCCTTTCGAGACTATACCACTATAATAATTATCCGCGTTGAGCGCGACTTGCCATCAATCTACCTGTGGCCTAATCCGTTTGTGATTCGGTAATCTCTCAAATGCAGGAAACGTAGTAACCCAAAACGATTGCTTTCCCTAACACCGATGGGATACATTTGAAAACAAATCGCTTTACAACAAAGTTTGCGTATAATCCTGTTGATAAGTGTTCATTAGACATTCAGATTGGAAGTGATAAATCATGCTAATAATATATTTTCAGCTCTCGTCGACACTTGTCCTAATAATACATACCGGTACGACACGATAAATATTTAAATATTTATGTATTTAATCTTTTGTGAAAGCGTTGATAATCATTCTAATATTTCATCATGGGTATATCGAATAAAAATCGAAACTGCATTGGGGTTGATCTACAGGGTTTCGTGCTTCGTACAGGTCATTCCATTCATAGAAAAAGCCTTAATTAATGGAGAAAGCGTACCTCGCATTAGCCACAGTAGCCTACGTCATAACTTTGGCTATATAAAAATTATTAGGTCCTATATAAAATTGAAAATTGTTAATCTTATTAATGTAGGCCTATATATTAATGCTTGTGGTGCCACAAGCATTAATGTATATCATTACGTCGCCATGCAAAACTTCAAACTATATTATTAATGTAATGATTTATTCCATGTCCATCTTAATTTCATCTTATTTATAAAATTATTTTTATTATAATTGTATTCATATTATATTGTTTAGGCCTAAGTAAAGAATTACTACGTCCATATTTAATATAATCTGTCTATTTGTTTGTACATATTTATCATATTTAATATTTTGTACAGCTTAGGCCTAAATACCGGTATGGAATGTTTTCAAGAAATACGTATTTGAATGTAACTATAACAATTCCGTTAAAATAGAATATTAAGTTAAAGTAATATAATTGAATAGTTTAATATGTAATTTGTTTTATAGTACAATAATATATGGGACGAACGAAAAAAAAGCAAAAAGATCTGTAGCGGCTTAGAATTGTACCGAAAATTATACAATAATTATAATTGCTCATTATTATATTTTACGAGTTTGTAGTAATTTTTATGCACTTATAATCGTCAGAGGTCAAAGTGCCAAGCCTATCACGTTTCATAATTCGACATCGAAGGAAGAGGGAAGCAGGTGCTCCACATAAAAAAAAAAATTAAATTTATGCTTCAAAGTAGTCACATTCTTAAGAAAGTTATTTCTTTTTTGTCTTTATGTTATATATATTATGTACAAACAAATAGATAAATGATTTGATTTAAATATTATTAAATATTATTTTTCAGCGGCGAATTACAAGATACACCAAAGCTTCTTGATTTGTGAGAGTTTCAGTCGGTTGTATGAGAGAAAGTGCCTTGGGGTTAGAGCTACACGTATATCCTATAAGTGTTTGTGGTCTAGTGGATATGACACTCGCCCCGACAGCGAGAGGCTGTAGGTTCGAATCCCACCAGAGACATTCGTTTTCATACACATACAAACACACACACACACACACCCACACACACAC
>NW_022725562.1:248735-253312 GCF_011630105.1 Anneissia japonica
AGCCTACGTGTATCAAATCATATGAAAATAATTATGTTGTTGGCTGACAATGAAATGATTAGCCATTGTGCGGCTGACGACGGACATGAACTTTTCATCCTACGATTGACTACCAGAGGCCGCGAGCAACAGGACTCACACAAATCTGAAAATTCGGATTCGGTGTGAATCCACACTTATTTTTGCATTCGTTGAGAATGAATTTAGTTTGAAGCGCAAGAGTAACAACAGGTCGTAAGGGAGTCGCTTTAACCACGGAAAGCTAGTGATACTTATCGTAAATAAAGACATTATCTAAACAGATTGATTTGTGTTCATGCTATGTAGGTCGAACTGAACTACACGATATTGAATATTGTGCGATCATAGCCTACGGTATAATTTCATTATATTATTGATAGGGGCCTTATATTAATAATAATATAATAATAATAATAATAATAACAATAGCAATAATAATAACACTAACAATGATAATAATAATAATAATAATAATAAAAATAATAAAAATAACAATAACAATAATAATAATAATAATAATAATAATTATTATTATTATTATTATCATTGTTATTGATATTATTATTTTTATTATTATTATATATAATAGAATATAATATATATATATATAATATAATATATATAATATATATTATCCTGCTAATAATTGAAAACTAGGCCTATGTGCACTAATAAGCAGCAACTATATATTTGTCTCTTTTGATTGGCAATTTCGCGTATGTATCCACAGCCACCGAATCCCTTTGGACACTGTTCCATTCTATAATTCTGTCTCATGTTAGAGTAACCAGATTATTTATTCTTTTATGAAGTTATTTATTAGTAAAATCGGCAGAAAACCAATAAAAGAAAGAATAAAGCAAAGCATCAAAATGGCTGTCTGAACGGATCGTCATTAAAACGATCCGTTACGCGCGCGACGTGGCGTTACGTTCTAAATAATCGCGTCAGCCGACTACCGTCGGGCGCAGTAAGTGCCTGGCTTTTGACTATCAATATCCAATGTTTAGTGGCGTATCGAAAGGGTCTGACTGGTAATGTAATGGTCTGACTGGTAATGTAATGGTCACGCATTTCGTCACGCGCCTTTTCCATAGGGTACAAAGCGCCCTTATTCAGAGTTAAACGAAAAACAATCAAATACTTATGGTTGTTGACAGTTATCAACCAAAAAAGTAAAAAAATAAAAAAATAAATAAAAACTATTGGTGCAGGCACTTGAAGCAATGGTGAAGAACGTTAAAAGTGATACGATGACGCACAGGAAGTCAATATAATATAATTAGAATAGGGGATGAGTGAGTTTGAGGAGGCATGGCGAACACAAATCTTATTTTGCATGCTCTTTATGTATGGTATACTCCGGTGTATAAAGATTTGCAGTAGTCCAGGCACGATTGAATGAATGCCCTAGTAATTGAAGATTGGATAGTAATAAGTAGGCCTAATGCATGGAGGAGGGAGCAGGGTGGCGCCAGGATTGCCTAACAGCGATAAGCATCAGTGGGCGTGGTCGGGCGTCGGTCAAAATCTCTAGGAAGTGATCCAGGAGGCGTAGCCCAAGAAACTATGACAAGGGTTTTCATAGGCTTATTTATTCGATTTGAGGGTCTACAAGATAGGCCTATGTAAATTATGTATATAATTATTTAATTCCCCCGAGGAAGTGAGTTTTCTCCCCGACTGGAGGGGACCTGCATGAGCGGGAGGAGGGGTGCGAGGCTTATGTCTACAGTAAAGCAATGAAGGCAGTGAGCATCTTCTTTTTTTTTTTATTACGATCGTTGAAAAATGTAACAATCAAATCGGACAGGTGACGCCGTCAGTGAATGTGGAAGGAAATCACGATCATTCATTATGTTAGGCTCTATTGAAAACTATACTCCATGTGCAGGTGAATGCAGAGCCTACATGCTTCAGTTTCCATAGACAGCAAAATATCCGGATATGAGCAAAAAAAGTACTCGGCTAAATAACCGACACCGTTAACTGCAAGGGCGCCCTCAATCAATTCAAATTATCAATCGAATGCAGTAGATGATTCATTCATTAGTGAATTTAAAGTATCATCACTATATTACAGTACAGTACATGTATGCAGTTTGAAATATTATAGTATTGAAATTGGTCAGCGGAGACTTTATAATTAATAAAATGAGTTTCAATCCAAATATTTTGCCATTAGACATCTCCTTAAACACCTCCCGCCAGGACTATGCATAGTAGTAGTGCCTATCAGCGAATATCAATGAATTCTGATCTTTGCCTTATTAGAAGCTGATAGCTTATTGAATTATTTGATGTTTGAGGATTTCCAAACATCAGTTTGACAGTTAGCCCTACTTAAAAAGTACATTAATCCTTCTAATATAATTTATAACGCCAAACGCATGCCTTTGATCCCTCTGTGTGCTTTTAGCAGAACAGAGAGCTCAAGATATTACATTCACGTAGAATGCTCACTATGAAGAGTGATAATGATTAAAAAGTGACAATTATAATTTTCAGGTTTTCATAATGTAAACTATAATATTTTTTTCACAACTTTGATAATTGGAACTATAATTTAAATTTCATAATATAATAATACAAATTCATAGCATTGCACTCAAATCATTCATTGATAATATAGATTGAAATCATTCATTGATATATTGATTTATATAGTTTACCAAATCCTTGTTCAGGTTTGCGACTGACCAAACTAACAAACAGGTATCATAATCCCGGTTCGGGAAATTCTTTCACAGTCGCAGATTCCTCTCCTTTACCGTTTATCATTTATGTATGTATAAAGTATTACCACAAGAGTCTAATTTTCTATAACTGTCACATGTTTCTCTGCAGTATATGGAACAGCTAGAAATTTTATCGTTATTAATGATATATAAATACAGTATGAACTTATGAGAATACAAAGCGCCACCACACCACTATCACCGATATGTATAGTCCCTACCGATTGAATTATAGTTCTAATTAAACCCGCAGGTGATATCTTCCTGTGCACTGCAGTTAAAAAACCCTGTCACTCCGGAAATTTTACCACCTTTAATGCAGTTATCAGGTGTATATACAGTACTGTGACTTCTTTATAATGAAATAATCGATTTTGAGAAGGAAAATATTTATGACATTTGTAGTTTTGTTATCTGTTATTTTAGAACTAGCCACAATACCTTACCATATTAATGACTGTTCGCTGCTTTATAATAGCTTGTAAACTGGTGTGGTGTATTACAACGTTGAGCCATTTCCGGGATAATGACCATATCGACATGAAATTTAAAGGGTCCCTGAAGATTAATCAATTAATTTGGCATTATTATATTTATATTAGTTAATTAAATGAGTACTATTATATTTATATTACACTCATCGTAAAGTATAGAACGATTATAAACAGGATTTAGAATCTTAATACCACATTCACTATAAAACACCAATATTTATAAATACTGTACTATAAATACTGGGCCTATATACTAATTCTAACAATAATAATAACAAATAATTATTAAAAATTGTGTTAATAATTAATAGGAAAACGCAAAAATAATAATTAACTGTCAAACAATACAAAGTAAATATAAATGCCAACTCAGGTTATTGACGTTAAAAGTTCTATTTAGACTACAAAAAAAAAAAAAACAAAACAAAACAAAAAACTCACGCATGACAGTTTCGGTGGCTATCAGCTATCATTCTCAAATACTAAAATGTAGAAATCTACATCTCCAGCTTGCCGACTGATGAATATGTCGGCAAATCTCAGCAGGTCTGGCGTTGGGGGACCCTGAGTCTTGGTGTGGTGTCTAAACAATTGATCGTATACAAGGGACTGTTATTGTGCTCCCTCTGGAACTGTTATACGTAAGTTTCTTTTGTTACAATCTGAATGATTGTTATAGTTTAAATGTGGAAGAAATTTTAACTTCAATAACTATCAGAAGAATAGATGAAATTCCTCCAACGTATAATACTTTGTTGCTAAATAGACCGACAACATTATACTTATCCGAAAAAGAACAAACTAATCAACCATAGCACAAACACAAATTACACTGGTATCAGGTGAACCAAACAACGCGAAGGAACATTACCATAGGCACCCATCATGGAAAACTGTGGAATTGTACTTAAAACGTGTATGAATAATCAGGCTAATTGAACGGGACAGAACACGAATTCGCATGAATTGCAGTAAATGATCAACACGGAAGCAATCAACTAAATAAATGATGTTATTGTACTATCATGTTTTTTTAAACCACGAGGCGAGGGAGTAATAGTAATTGTGACGACCAATCGTGGTATCGACATTTGAAGTACTATTTAATGTTAATGTATTGATTTGGAGTAATTAACAATTGTTTCCTTTTAGTATGGACCTCGTTCAGCAATTATTTTAGTGTGTTAAACATTGGGGTAATAGGCCTATTGGTGCCATTTGCAAATGTAAACAATATTCATATTTACACTATAATTATGTTTATATTTTTATTTTTACGTTGGGTGAGTCCACGTACAATATTTCACGTAAAATAAATAAATAT
>NW_022725562.1:253610-268210 GCF_011630105.1 Anneissia japonica
TAATAATAATAATAATAATAATAGCAATAATAATAATAATAATAATAATAATAAATAATAATAATAATATTTGTCAATTCTTATAACGCAAATTATAAAACAATGTTAAAATCAAATGCGCTATGACTAAAAGTTAAAAAGGAATGTATGTTTGTTAGCTTTGAAGGTGGATATGTCGAAGAAGATGTAATGGTGAGAGAGTTCCAGAGAATAGTAGTTGCAAGATCTGTTGCCGATAATCAATGTTGTATTGCCAACCCAGCTTGAGATTCTGTACCATGAAAATATAGTTGCATTACATTCCATCCAAATCTAACTCGAATTTATAATAATATTAATAAATAATAATAATAATAATAATAATAATAATAGTAATAATAATAATAATAATAGCAATAATAATAATAATAATAATAATAATAAATAATAATAATAATATTTGTCAATTCTTATAACGCAAATTATAAAACAATGTTAAAATCAAATGCGCTATGACTAAAAGTTAAAAAGGAATGTATGTTTGTTAGCTTTGAAGGTGGATATGTCGAAGAAGATGTAATGGTGAGAGAGTTCCAGAGAATAGTAGTTGCAAGAGTGAAAGATCTGTTGCCGATAATCGATGTTGTATTGCCAACCTAGCTTGAGATTCTGTACCATGAAAATATAGTTGCATTACACTCCATCCAAATGGATGAGACAAGGAAGTTGCGGCCTAATATTCAATTTTAAATTTGCAAATTTGAAGACAAAAATAAACAATAGAATTGCATAAAATATCAAACCTTTACGAAAGGTTTGTAGTAAATTGTTACATATAAGCATCACTGCTCATACTAAAAGACATACAGTAGGCCTATAGCTTTTCTTTCATTATCGTGTTTCGGTAGAAGATTCAAATCAGTTCACTTCCATTCCTTTATTTCGTTACATAAATACATATGCTATATACGACGAAGATGATGGTAATGATGATGATAATAGTAGTAATAATATTAATAATGATAATAATAATAATAATAATAATAATCCAACAGTGTAATAAATATCGATAATAACTTTTATTATTTCATACTTATTACAACATGTGTTCACCTTCCTATTACTTTATTGGCAAATCTAATAAGATATATGTGTGGCCTAGGTATCATTAACAGAATAGATTTGAGTTGATGAAATTGAAAATGGAACTAATTTAATACGCATGGGCAATTGTGTGTAACACGTGCTGTGTACACCACGTGTCAGATGTACCGCCGCTCTTATTAAAAGCGATTCATTGACTAATGAAAGAAGATTGTTTGCATTCACTGTCTGTATCATTACTGACACATTCGCCGTTTGTTGTACAAATCAAGGTGTGAGCAGATATAATTAGATTTGCTTAAGCCATGAGTCGTAGCTACATTGCTCAAATAGATGATTCTCCCAACATGACGCTCAAGAAATGTATGACTTTACAGGTATGAAAAGAGGCATTGTACATAGCTTGGTGGTTAAAATTATTGTCTTAGGGTTCTCGACCCAGTAAACAATAGGGGTTTTTAATGACTAAAATGAAATCAACACCTTCTCTCATAGTCATAAATTTAACTGTATACAACCCTGGATGTTAAATAGATAAAAAAATTTTCCTGATAACATTTTTTTCCGATTTCGTTAATGCATTCTATCAATGGCCTGAGTAGGCCTTTAATATGATTACTCTAACAACACCAATTATTAGTTATTTTTCATAACAATACGAAAACCTGATAGTAATATTGATATTGTTAACAACAATATTTATAATAACAATATTATTAACAGGTATTTGACAGTTTTGAATAAATTGTTAAATTATAGTGTTTGCGTCCCAATTTAAGACTGTTGGAGAAAAAAACCCCGCTAATTAATGTTATTTAAGGGAAATGTTTTCTGAGATGAAATGTTACAGTTATTATAACATTGAAAGTAAGCAATTTTTGTTTTAATACTCAAGTTTATTATATTCACGTATCGGTATTAAATTTATCCGAAATTATTTATTTCATGTATTCGAGATCATCATTGGGACTTTCTTAGGCCTGGTCTCGCGATTTGGTCTCCAATTAGAAGATAAGCTTTGTGTTAAATGATCGAAAATTTGAAAAAAGTTGTAATGAATTATAAAATAATTCAATACGATAAGAATTTAATAAAACAAGACTTTTTACAAATCAATCCAAAAATTGAGCATCGATCACACGGTGATCGAATTACAGATACTATAAAAATGAATAAAAAAATGAGCAAAATAATAGATCATATGCATGATGTGTCAACACGTACGAAAATGAATTGTGGGTAATATAAATCGTGCGTACTCGTATTACGCGCGTATTACAGCGTAAGTGCATTCATTCATTCATTTATTCGGCCTAAAGATTACCGGGGAAAAAAATAAAATAAAAACATGCAAAGATAAAAATGACAGAAAATGTATTGGGAAACATTAACAAACGTACACGACACAAGACTTTGTTAAATTTCTGTCTAGTTGTGCGTCAGGGTCACGCGCGTAAATATGCCTCCAAAACTGTACCAGTGTACTACGCATGCTATATACCTTGTTTCGAGCACACGATCGATTAATGCATGCATATTTATTTGTTAAATTGGTACTTACGAATTGCATGTAGGTGACGATTTTACAGGAGAAAATGTTTATCTGCCATCCGCAAATGTTTGCTCCTGTAGGGATAGCACAGATGACCAGCAACGCAATATCTGTCACAGACAAGTTAGCGATGAAATAATTCGTAACGTTGTGCATATCACGATGTTTAGCAACGACAAAAATAACGAGCGCATTACCAAAGATTCCAACGACGGCGATCAAAAATATGACCGTCGGAAACACGATTGTAAAGACTTTCTCGACTGTCCCTTCAGTGCTTGGAATGGTAGAATTGAGCGTCATGGTAACGGACGTTTCGGTAGGTCCCGCCATTTTGATTACCACTCAAAGATGTAGTGAACATCAATGATTCTGAGTCTGTAAATGTCACTTCTACGTCGGCGATGGAATTTTTCTTACTTAGTGACGAGTCAATGTGATTCTGATTGCTCTTTCACCTCTCCAACTCTTGTAGACGCCGATCCGATCGTCTGCTTCAGTCACGTGAGCTGCAAAGGAATGAAAATTCATCGATTATTACACGGTGAATGCCACATGCCGAAATCAATCAGAACCGCGGAGAAAATGCTAGTTTTAGCCGAAAGGGCAACCCTAATAAGCGTAATATACACAACAAACAATATAAGTGTCATTATAAACAGACTTGTCGATGGTTTCCTAGTAACGGCAGAAATAGAAAACATGCTCTGCCTGGTGCTGTTGTCGAGGGAAAAAAAACTATCATCACTATGATGGTGACAAATTTTAAATTAATATTAGTTATATGTATACTTGATTCAAATGCGCAATATGCGATTATACTTAATGTAAATGATTACTTTTTTATTATTTAAAAACAGTAGGCCAGTATTGTCTCAAAAACTGCTTAGCCTTTTGAGACTTACAGACCATACTGACGCCGAAAATGCTCATTAACCAAAACAACATCAGCAACAATAACAATAGTGATGATGATAATAATAGTGACAACGACGTCGATGATGATTATGATGATAAAAAAAAGTGAGTTCACTATCTGAAAAAATGGGTATTGTCTCTTCGCATGGTAAAGCTGCACAATCAGTTGCGGGTCAACAGAATTGTATTGTACCCATCGTGAATGTGTATTGTTCGAATAAATAACTAAAATTATCTTTTCTCTTCTTTCAAAATATTTCAATCTATATGAATCTACTGACAAATACAGATTATACTTTTTGTGAATTAGAATATATCAGGTTGTAATTTGAATATTCAATCGAATGTTCTTGATTTCAGTAAGGAGCATGTGGCGGTAGGCTACCAATAGACAGATGAGAGGTTCGAGTCAGAAGCTATCAACTTGTCCTAGGGCAATACATATATACCTCCCTCCGCCCACGAAAGTGTCTTTTGCAGGTAATTGCCAATGGCTAGCTGCAACATTATAAACATTCTCCACCAGCAAGTGAGCCGACTATGCAGATTTGTACGGTATATCCTATAACCGATGTACTGTAGTTATGTGAATTCATAAAGTTTGGCATTATGCGCCAAGTAATATTTGTGTAATGTACCGTACATTTAATTTATATTTTTAAAATTTAAATTAAGATTTTGTTTTCTGTTTTAATCTGTTAGTTCTTTTTAAGAAGACTAGCCTAAAATTGTGTATACAGTACTTGCAAATGTCATTCAATTCATTCGCATAAGTGCGAATTTAATTTGAATAAAATGAAATCATGAATAAGACTGACATTTCATTTGTATTATTACTATTATCATACAATCATCATCGTCATAATCAACAATTCTTCATTGTCAACGTCGTGATCATCAACATCCTCATCATTATCGTTGTCATCATCACCACCACCATTTTCATTCACGAATGTATGACGAATGTACTTTACAGTAAAATTCCTCAGATAGTATCTGAAAATCCAGACACTAAAATGTAATTAATTGTTATCGATATTCTCGCTTTGCAACTTGTTCGTGAATGTATGAATAGATTATATCACGATACGCCTTTAAGGAACTTCGTTTCAATTAATCGAAAGAGGAATGTTTTCAGGATATGTTTCTCACGTGTTTACGCTCCCAACCTTTGTACGGTTTCATCCATAGAATATTAAATACGATTTGACTGTAGGCGCTTTAGTCCTATCAATGTTATTGTATAATAAGTTTACTGTTATATCATGTTTAAGAGTAATAAACAATAAAAAAAATAATATAAAGTTCCTTCTTAAGTTGTATGAAAAAAAGTGTTCTTATGTGGTAGTAGTAATTCTTCATAGCTAATAGACGCTGAAATAATGAGTCAAGCAAGAATGGTTTGGTGATTCCTCCACGGTGAGGTAAGAATAAGGTGTTTGCCTTCCAATGTCAGGGTCTTGTGTTCAAATCCTGTCACAGCATGTGACAGAGTGTTTGTTTTCCGCTCTATGAAGCCTCATAAATGGACCTACCAGGTAAAAGCATCATTCCATCTTGTAATTGTTGAGTTACTTCCCGTTTGACTTCACCTCCCTCGGCGAAATTTGGCCTGGAACGAGCAGCACTCACTAGACTAGAACTTAAAATACAAACTGCAGGCCAAATTCAATAGGGGACAAGCATCCCTGTGGCACCGGTATGAATTAGTCATAATAATTAGATATATTGTTTATATAGATCTATTTTATATTGCTTTTTGTACTATTGTCTGGTGTAGTACTATTTACCAAGCCAAACAAGTTTTTTTTTCCTTGTAAAGTTTTGTTCTATTTTCTAATTCTAATTCTAAGTTTGATTATGCAGCCTACACGGGATCAAGATCTCAAAAAATTATGATAGAGTGCATTCAGCCTTCTGTTATTAAAATATGGGCCTATTATAGGCATGTAAATTACTCCTCGCAAATAGCTCTACATATTTTCACGTTTGTTCCCTATCAGAATTTACTCTGACGTCAACTATACATTTCACACTGAACAATTTGAACGTTGATGGCGTCGCTTGAGCAGCCATACATGCGCTCTAATCAATTATAGTCAAGATATTTCGGACCCTAAGAAGCCATTATTTTTTGTACATGCTTAAACGGGTGCAATATCTAAACAAATTTTATTTAAAAAAATGTACTGTATAGGTAAATATATACCGGTAGGTCTAAATAAATACCATTGGCAGACTATTGATTCACCAGCTACCTTACTGCTGCACCTTACAAATAATACTCGTCATTACAATTTAACTTGTGGTTCATGGGGTCTTACGGTAGATTCTACTTTTAACTAAACAAGTTACGTAAACGAAGTACGAAATTGTAACGCATTTATACCCCGGAAATATATATTTTTTTAAAACGACGGTAATCCAAGAAAAAAAAAAAAAAACCATTGGGACGATTGTATCACATGTCGACCTGATAATTTCTAATAACGTTTTAATACAAATATCATTGTTGGGTCGACTTTATTTTGGCATATCACTGTCAAAATGATAACGATATTCCCAAATGTCCAATCTCAACCATTACGGGACACTTTATTAGAGGTTATCAAGTTCACATGTGATAAAATGATCAGCTTTATGTTAAAGTGTCCAGAGTATACACTTAGTTATACAATCCATCCCTTATTGTAATCTATATCGCCAACTATCCTTAAAACTATTATCGAGTCGTTGAAAATAGTATAATATCTCTTTGACTAACGCATTTAAAAAAAACAAAAACAAATGGGCTTATAAATAAATAATTATTTTTTAACCTTCTACAGTATGTCTACGTTCGTTGACCCATTGGGATCACGAATGTTCTGATTAAATATTATCTTCTTTTATTATCCGATTGTGTATGCAATATTATTTTGTAACGCGTACATTTCAGTATAACACCTAGAAGCAAGTGTGTGTGCATCCGTAATCGCGTCGTGCCGTCTCGTTCACAAATTCATATTGTACGTATTCAATACGTAGACCTACTTTACTTTGTATAATGTAAAAAGCTTAGTATTTGTTTTTCCATTTGAAATCTTCAAACCTGATTCAATACTTTATGCAAATAATCTAAAGTTATGCAACAAGGCCTACAGCAACACTTAATACTCTAATTTGTTTGACAACATATAATTACATGGGTGGGATGTCGCCAATGGGTCATCTGACGAACACTTGGGCCTAGTAATTAACGTTATATTAAACATATACTGACTATAACATACAAAAAATTCAAGAAATTCAATGATATATATTGAATTGCTCATTCTAAAAGACATATCACCACAACCATCACCAACACCACAATCATTATCATCAATCATTATCAACGTCATTATCACCAATCATCATTTTTATGAAAATCATCATCGTCGTCGTCATAATCATCGTCATCATCATCATCATTATCATCATCATCATCATTATCATCACCATCGGCATTGTCGTCATCGGCATCGTCATTATCATAAACATTATTATCGCTGTCGTCGTCCTCGTCTTCTTTTTCAACAACAATAACAAAATCAATCATTTACAACATCAATACCGGTATCAATTGTAGTGGAATACCCTGGAATTGGAATTCCAATCCCAGGGTACTAGTATCAACTCTAGGGGTGGCGCCAGCGGGGGGAGATACCCCTCCCCATCGGGGAGAGCCACCCCCCCCCGTCGGGGGGAAAAAGCACAATTCGTCGGGAACAAAGCAATTATATGTATTTTCTACATATTAGTAGACTATAAAATCGATTAAATAAGCCTTTGAAACCACTAAATTGTTAAAATTTTCGAAGGCTTTACCCCCTGGACCACTTTCGAAACCCTTTTCGACCACGGCCAATTTGCTTTCGTCGGGGAAATCTGAACCCTCGTCGGGGGAATCGGACCTCCCCCCCCCCCCGTCGGGGAATTCGGCCCCATCCCCATTGGGCAAATCCTGGTGCCATCTCTGATCAACTCTCGTCAAAACTAGAATATTAAGCAGCTCCTCTACGAAGGTCTAAGCAATGAGGTAGAGTATTTAATACCTTGGTCTATAAAATTATTCGGCCATAACGACGAAATGAAGCCCGGTACTTTTTTCTTCACATTCAACAGCAAGTACACTTGCCATTTACAGAATGGAACGATGCTTTAATAAACCAAGTCTCGTATCAAGGCCTAGGGAGTGGAGTTGTTTATTTAGTCCTGAGAAAAAATCTTGCTGAAACAGGAATTGAATCCACGACCCTGGGTATTGAAGAGCTAGTTTTGTAATGTAAGTTATGAAATAAAAAAAAAATATATAAATAAATAAGTCAACATCACCATCAACACCACCACCACCTGAACCGGATTCACCTTTTTTGACATGTAGGCCTACTATTATATTCACAGTGATGTATAGTGATTACCATACTATTTTATAATGTGAGTTAAACTGAAGATCTACTTCACAAACCCCAAATATCACAATGCATAAGAAAACCAATAAGGTAAATTACATCATTTTTATCCAATATTGAAAGTTATCCTCATACGTACGATAAAAATTCAAACTGTATGACCACGTACATTAGAGTAACGGAAACATACTGATGCTGCCGAGCATGACAGACGAAGTATCAGGAAAAGAGCAATAAATAGTAATCAGCAAATAAGGGGTGAAATAGTCGCCTTGAGTGGGCGACAATAAATTCGATTAGTGAATTATCGTAGCCCTATTGTAGGATTTGTTCAACGGCAAAAGCTACATACTGTGGCAGAAAAATCCGGTCGTAAACTTTGTTGAATGGTGCTGTTATTAGCCAGGCAGATGATATATCAAGCAAACTGTTTTTTATTTCAGCTTTTTCAACATACATTCGATAATAGAGAGAAATAAAGATTACATTTTGGAGCTGTATCTTGGTGATTTAGATGCTTGCCTTCAAATCTCGTTGTCCGGGTTCACATCATTCGAAACACAAACCCCTTTTCACGAATAAAAATGGCTACACAGCTAAGCCCATGAAAGATGAATTTACTTATATTTAGATGTGCAAGAAAAAAAAAATACACAGCATTTGACAAAAATGGATTAACAAAATGAAGGAAAACATAGCTAAATTGAAACAACCGCAATAAAAGTCGGGTAAGTAGGACTATGTCGACGAGAAAATATTAGGAAAACGCACTCAGGTGCAAAGGAAGTTTTAAAACCGGTTAAATTGGAAAAAGCCACGCTATCACTAGCTACAAAATTATTAGAAAAGCACATTAAAGAATATGAATGTTATTGAAATGTTATCCGGATTACGTTATCGTCTGCTATTTTCATTAGTGGGATAATCAAGATTGACATTAAGAGGCACGAGCTCCATGGATGAAAACGAACGTAACTAGGCTATCGAAAGAAGTAGAGTGACGGAAGAATTCAGCCGGCGATCGGGTATAGTGAGAGAGTAATACGGTAAACGGTGCGTTTATGTGATAGCCGTGCGAGTCAAGTAGCTGTCTTCAGGGATTAGTACACATAGGGCCTAGTATGTAGGAAGATAGATATACCTATAGATTTACCTCAAAATGTATTGAGAAATATAGACGCCCCTAACCCTTATATAGTAAGATTCAGATTTATTATATATTATATTTACATATTATTATATAGGCCTATATATAAAGGCCTAGACCTATAATATATTATATGTTGTATATCAGATTTATATTCATGTAGCTTTATATCCACTTTTTGCTGGAAAAACAGAATGTAAAACAGAAAGACATAAGTTGGTATTGGTCTGTCAGGAAAAATTTGGTCCGGAGCCAAAATCGGTCCGCCGGACAGATTTTGGATCGAAAATTAACTGCCAAATGTAGTCCACATAAGCCAAAATCGGTCTGGCAACTATTTAGTAGTTAGGGAATTAAAAAAAAAATATGAAAACCACGAAAAAAGGAGGATAATGAAAGGCTAACCCACAACTAAATCAATGTTTAAAATCAATATTTTTTAGTATCATCAATTGTAAATATATGAACTGTGCTTTATAATGATACTGATGAATAAATGTGGTCTGTTGCCACAAAAGAGAAAAAAAAACTATTTAGTAACCTGTATCTTTTTTTTAGCGTTGGTCATATTTGTTTCTAATCAAATTATAGATAAATATCTCATCTCTTATTAGGCCTATATAATATTTTTCCATTCGTTCTGTGTGCAATTGAATACTCCGTTATTTTCGCTCTTCTTGTTTTGTTTTGGTTGGTGTGCTTGCTTAACGCCGCGACGAAATACATAAGCAATCATTTCAAAGAAATTATTAACCCCTTTAATTTCATGTAATAGAAGAACTATTGTATGACCTAATACCTCACACAATAATATGGAATATTTAAAGCTAATAAATCAGTCTTGTGTTTCATTTTAGGCCCAAACCTAGGCCAAGTACGGCCGCCGAAAATGATGCATGCTGTGTCGCCTAGCCTGGGAAATGCATTATCATGTGTGTTTGATAAAACGCGCCTACAAAAGCTTAATACCAATCATTCTGTCACTGCAAAAGATTTTTTTCAAGTGTGGGAGAAGCATAAATTATGGGAGAAGCATAAATTACTTCCCCACTCAACGGGAGAAATAATCAAGCAGCAGATGAGTTAAAATCGGCCAGACCGACGGACCAATTTTATCCAAGAGGGACCTTTAGCGGCCTAAAGTTGTCCATCCGGCGGACCGACTTTGGATAATTATCTTGTGCATTCCTCCACTTCTCAACGGGTTGCCTATCCCATATCCCCAAGAATCAATTTATAATCCTAATCTTCATTTATAGTCCCAATTTCGGTTTGCTGCACTCCATGATTTTATTCCTCATTCTTTCCATTAGCAGTTAAATTCATAACATCCTTACTTTTCACTTAATAATCTCCCCCAAATATATCAAATTTATACAATTCCTCCTCGAAATCCGTAAATAATTTTCCTTACCGTCCGTGCTTCACCACGGAGATCATCCTCGCATACTGCTCTTTTTGATAAAGCTCTCAATATGTTTTTTCACAAATGTCAGATTCCTCTAAAACACTTCCTGAATAGTCACTGGATCTCCTCAGTAGCTCCGTCAGCACGGACGCAGTGTCATGTTATCTTTCAAAACTCAACATTTTTGAAAGTTACATATTTCGTTACTTATTGCTAACTATTTAAGTGTGCACAAAAAACTTCAAAATATCTTGTGTCTTGTTTTGCTCTTCTTTTGCTTCATATGTTTCATTCCTTGCAATTATTGTTTAGCAGCATTGAATGAAACAAATCAAGGTAGTGCAACCGTCGCATGGAATTGTGTTTCCAACAAGATCAAAGTGACTGTTTCAAGAGCAAAATGATGTCTCAAATAAATGATTGCATTAGTGTCACCAATGAGACATCGTCGTAACCTAAGCTTCACTAAATGACATCTTTTTACTCAAACTAATGCTAGAAGACAACTTGACACTGATCCCGACCAAAAGAGGAGATTTCGTTTTTCTTTAATAACGACTTACCTTTTGCAGATAATTTTGACAATTTCTTTAAAACAATCACATGCTCATACAGTGTTAAATAAACATGTTTCGTATATTTTAATGGCAAAGTTTACCAATTTAAAACATTTTAAGAACTGTTTTAGTATACTCTCTCAATAAGATGTTTGCTCACCTCACAGGTACATCGGTATTCTAGTTTAGCTATTGTTTAGCCACTATTGTAATGTATAGGATAGGATGACTCCTGACTTGGGAGTGTGCATAAGCCTTTGCCACACGAGATTCGTAATTTTGAAAATGGGATACTAAGTAACTGAGTACTGTATATTAAAACGATTAAAAAATTATTTTAATTGGAACCTCTTAAAATGAATCATATTATTAAAGATCGTTTTCTTTTCGTGGTAAATTTTAGACATACAAAACTCATAATATTCATTTCACCATCAAAATACACGTTATGAAGAAACTACAAATTACAAGACTTATGTTGAAGTAGAGTCAGCTATCCCATCATATAATTACCGTCTCTATCAGTGACACATTTGAAACATAAAAATGAAATGATACAATGATTAACACAAGAAATAGACCTAACAGAATACATGCAGACACTGCACTGGAGGCTTAAAAAATGAAAAACAATAATCAACGAGACTTTACAACATTACACATAAAAGTCACATGATAACATTGTTTACAATTCTACATTTAATTGAAATTATACTAGTTAAATATATAGGTCATCCTGGTCTCTGTTGTGTTTAGTGAACAAAGAAAATGAAAACATTAAGTGAACATTTTGTTCTTTTTAACTAACAGACAAAAAAATATTACCCCACTTCAGTATTCTTTTTCATCCTAAAGCCGGAAACTACCGTATATTCACGAAATTTGTGAATGAGATATACTTTAGCGTGTCTGGTACAAGTCCAACTTTTCGAATAAAAAGGTACCGGTACAATGCGAGACACAAAACAAGAGATGTCGTCTTCCAAAAAGTCATCGGACGGATCATTTGAGTTCTACAGTACCCAAACTTGGGGTTTTTTTTCTTGCACCCGTTTGTTGTGTGCACGACACTGTTAGTACAGTATACAGTACAGTAACTGATTATTGGATAGAACTTACATCGAAAATCAATCGTAACAAATATTCAAAACCTGCAATCAGCAGTAGAAGCACGCTCATGTTGGTGGAGTTATTTTCTGACTGGGGTAATATCTTAAGCCTTTTTACTATGGTAATAAATATTTTTGTATTATATGTGTACATGCTTATTAATGTTTATTTGAAAAACAGTTCGGAGTGGCATTTCCTGTACTTTAAAGATGACATATTCTTAAAAATGTCTGAGATGGGTTTTAGGCTCTCAATTAAAACAAACGTTTACGGTTTACCAGTGGAATACAACGATGTAAAACATCCTCATGTTAAAAAAAAAACATGATTCCGCTAGCCAGTATTTTGAGTAAGGTATTCATCTGACTGGTTTTGAAGTTGGTGAATGGGACGTGATTAAATGAGCCGAGCTGAAATGCATATGGAGATTAGACCTATAGGTTTGCGGGAATCCAAAATAAACGTTTGCTGTTGTAGAGACTGTACCGTATATTCTCAAGGAAGTGCATTCAGACTTCCATTATGACAAGTTTCATTGCGTAACAAGATTATATGTTATACAATCGATTGATAGGCTAAATACGTCTCCAACCAAAGATCACTTTTGTGACCAGGGATTTCATGGTCTTTAGCAGCTTTGGTCTTTAATTAAAAAAAAAAAAAAAAAAAAAAAAAAACATTTTATTGTAGTTACAAAATATAGGCATCCATTTGAGCCCACAGGAGTCTAGCTTTAAATAGAATTGGTCTAGAATTAAAGGAGACATGTAGTTACCAATTTATAGATACCAATCTAATATCATTTGAAAAAATAGACTTCATCCTGAAATCAAATAAGTACTGGGGCGGACTGGGACGCAAATAATTACTGGTTTAGTAACAACACTAGGTAAGGGGGCTGGGGCCCGAGTGTGCTCTGTTGTTTTTTAGTCACTATTTGGTATTATAAACTATTCAATAACGTAATTTAGATCGCATATAAAGTTGGATACAGTTTAAATTTAGTCATAATATCTTCTAATATCATTTTCCTCATGAAAAAGGGGCTATGTCGCAAAGACGCATCTGTCCGTGACCGAAAGACAGATAGCCGAATCCACCACTGCATAAGTCTATTAAAATGTTCTGACCCCAAGGGTAAATACGATTGCTTTGCTCGCTTGGCTCTCCATCGGTCAATCCCGGCGACACCACCACTGGTCAAGACCGTGTTTATTACTTCATTAATTTTGGTTTATTAGCAGTTACATATCCATCACTAAACAATAAGGTTAATAATCAGTATATTATCGTTACGCGATCCTGAACACCTATAAAGGTAATTTTATTGTTGAGTATATGAGTGGAAATGTGCAGTCAAGCACACTTATACATAAGAGCACAATAATACAACTTGCTGTTATTAATATTATTATTATTTACAGTATTATTATTATTATAATCAACTACATGGCTATTCGTACTTTAGTAGGTTACAAATTCGATGTAAGTGTTAATTAAAATTAAATCGAGCTATATGCAACAATCATTACCATCAACACGAAAGAATGTAGGTCTATACGTATATCTTTAGAATGTTTTTAAAGTGGTTCTCTTACAATCTGAGGTATTGAAATTGGTCACGTGTAAAGTTAAAAATATCGGTACGCTCTTAGCATGGCGTGGTACCCGCGGTATCACATCCAATCAATTACGAAGAAAACAGGATGTTAACATTTTCAACAGGAATAGAAGAGACTTATTGGGGGAAAACCAAAATACTTATACCACAAGTATATGTTTATTATATTATTTTAATAATAGTTCCTTATTTTTTAATTGTTTATAGTAATTTATGAAGTTCTTACCACTATGTCAAGTTATAATAAACAAAACTGAAAACGACAAACGAGGTTGAAACAAGAAAGTAAAGTTAATTCTTACTCAATCCTCACTTCTTCTATTCTACTGTCATCATATTCATATATTTAGGACTGGTGACTGTCCTTGTAGAATGCAATATGCGAGGGTTATATAAACCTAATCTGGCTTATGCCGTCCTGTATATACTATATACCTTGGCTACTTTAAACGGAATCGACATCACATTAATAATATAGATAGAAGAATCAACCAATCTGAACTTCGCCGTACGTTACACGGATTGTTTCATAAAAATATTAGTTGATTCAATCGCCTGTAACGCAGAACGAGTAATGCCTTACGTATCGCTCCGATGAATTTGCCATTAATACCGCACTACACACTCTTTAATCAATCAGTCAAGATAAATCATAACGATAGAATGGAAATCGCCAGCTAAAAATAACTAACATACTGTGTCGGCAGGGTCATAAGTAATGTCCTAAGCAAAGAAGTGATTTTTATAACTTTTGTATACAGGAGGTAATAC
>NW_022725562.1:268268-291167 GCF_011630105.1 Anneissia japonica
TAGTTTGAACGTCCCTCTTCCTTAACATTCCAAATTTATTTATATATTGATAGAATTACCGCAAGACGGTTTAGAGTTTATCTCTCTTATATCATGATTTATATACATACATACATTATACGAACATAAAGTTCGACTGAGATGCTACTGTACGCGGGATCTTCACCGGGAATTTTGATGGCAATATGATTGGTTTGACCCCATTGACATTTGCCATCGCAAGTGAATTGTATCTATAAATTAAATGATTAATAAAGGTGTATATCTCATTAATATTTACAGCATTTTCTACATAAGTCACTAAATCCACTCAGTGATAATGGAAATGTATGTCTCATACACAATTTTAAGAGGATTTTAATCCTAATCCTAATCACCACAAGCAATTAATTTATAATTAGTGTATCTTGACGTAGACCTAATAATTCTCTAGTTTAATTAAAGCTTACATTAGGTTCTTCTAATGTTGAGAGTCCCATTCTATGTCAAATTAGCCTACTCGGATCAAAGGCAGGACATCATTTAGATTGTAGCCTAATACGTATTTTTAACCTGTAGATCTGATGAGTAGTAAACACACTTGTGTTGGAGAAGAAGGCAAATGAGAGATGAAACCTTGTCTTTACCAAAATCAACCATCTACCTTTCACTTATCCTGGCCAGCGTTCGCCAGCATTCTAAATTGAAAAGGTTGTATAACTCTCCGTTTAATTCGAATTATTAAATTCTTTACC
Source organism: Anneissia japonica (assembly GCF_011630105.1). NCBI lineage: Eukaryota > Metazoa > Echinodermata > Crinoidea > Comatulida > Comatulidae > Anneissia > Anneissia japonica. The sequence continues at coordinate 269,003 of NW_022725562.1, forward strand.
GGTACTTTCTTTAAATTATAAATTTAAATTAAACAATTGTCATTGACAGACTGTAAACTATTTTTGTTTTAAATTAAAAGACAAACCTTGGACCTAATTAATAGGAGAATATTTGGCAGCTAGTTCCATATTAATTCTGTTATGATATTTTGTGAAATTACATAAAGAGCTAAAAATATGTTGGATATGAACGAGGAATAAACTGACCTAAAATATATCTTAACTATAACTTTAATACCTTACTTATAAGGTGCGCAATGTTAACCCTGCACTAACATGCTATTAAGATCAAGTATGAGTGTGATTATCTACAGGCCTCAAAACTTCATTGTTATCATTAATACATTATCAATCTGAATAGGCCGACATATGAATTTTATTCTCACCTGGCACTGACGAAACAGCTTTTCGTGGTCATGGTCATACAGTAACTTCAGTTAGTTTGGTGCGTATACAGCCTGGAAAAATGGAAAATAGATATGGGATATTAGTGCTGCAGGCACCCCAACATAACTTACCATCAACGAGTAATGGGCTTATTCTGACGCCTCGCTGTGATAGGCTGGAAACAGTTCCGAGGTATATTATCAGGACTATTATGATCATAATCATAAAGCAAACTTTAATTGTTGTTTTCAGAATACAAAGTCCAAGTTTGAACAGAGATTATTTTTACATCGCAAATCATTATTTAATTTAATTTCATTCCATACATTTTACTCGGATTTTGGGGAAGGATCACCATATTTCTATTTAACATAGGCCTATGCGTACTGGTATTTTGTTGCTGATAACCAAGAAAGAAGCATAAGCACGTACTGTGAATGCTATGTTGCTTTTTAGATGGCGCTAAATAGTATGAAAACTAATTTTGCTTGCGCCTTTTAACGAGACGCGCAATTACCACCTGTTACCATACGAATATGAATCCGATAATTGCGGCAGCATTGAAATCGATAATCACATACGACGACACATCATCCTTTCTTGTATAACAGTATGTGTACGACGTAACGTAGGCCTAATCCACGAGGTCGTCATGTTATTGAGGTTCACATGCCTCTTTTCTACATGAGAAAGTGATGCATGAGTGTTGGGGAAGAAGGGGGAAGCTGCTATTATAATAACATTGAATGATACGGTACGTTGTTATAGCTAAAACTATGGAACCATACTGAATAGTTTGGATAGCAGTCTAATCCTACTTTGCTTTGTGGTTGTCATTTTAAGCCTTTGAATGCTGTCAGAACTTAATCTTCTCGAGATCTTGCCATCTTCCATTTTGATTTTGTTCTCTCTTAAATCTCATCTTATTGTATATTTGTGTTTTTATATGGAAGAAAAAAAATGTCTTTTGAATTGAATTGAATTGAAACTGTACACAAGATTAGCCCACATTTTTATCATTCTATCCTCATTGAAAATATAAACCTTCAGTTTGTTATCATGGTATGGCAACTTTGATGCAGCTATTTTTTTGTTCTGTTTATAAAACTATTATAATCTAAACGCACGGATGGCTGTTTTATTGACGCACTAATGTTGTTTGTAATTTTGGCGCCACTGTTTCATTATGCACACGCGGCAATAACTTGAGATATTGGAGTTCGAATACGATTTATTAGCAAAATTTTTTTCGATATTCTCTTTTAATGTTTATTTAATGTACTTGTAAATGTATTACTGTCGAGTGAGAGCTCGGACTGTATTAGGCCCAGTGGCAGAAAATGATTACAATCGATGAGGAATGTTTTCATGTGTTTTGTGCATTATGTGTAATGAAAATGAACAAACTACAACAAACTTTACAAGAAGTGTAGGCGACTATACATTATAGACAAGCACATGAAGTTAACGTTTGCACCAATTGTCCAGCATGTATACAACTTAGCTATGATAAAATGACAGGCATAGTAGTCTAATAATAGCATATTAATTATAATCGGTTGGCTTAAAAGACACAGGCACTTCATAGCTTTTTTTTTGTAAAATTTATTGACACCCATGCTTTCATGCATACAGTAGTTACTGTTCAAATGTAACCTTTCAGCATGTCGAGTTTTCAATTATAATAAATAAGGTCCTATTAGAAACTCGCGACAAGGACAAATGATTAGGAATCCCTCCTTACTATAGAAATACAATTTTAAATCGAATTAGCCTACTGGTTGTAATTCAGGTCAACTGTACTGTCAAGATACACGAAAATAATATATATAAAACCACTTTATTCATTAAGACATAAAACTATACAGAAATGAATAAAGGAGAACAAATATTTACAAGCCTAGGTGAAGTCTCGATTACAGAAATGCAACGCAAAAAAATTACAAAATCTGATAAAAACATTAAAAAGGTACAAAAACGAAATAATATTAAAATCACAAGATCAATAAAGCAAGATTCACAGGAATTTTGTATATGTTGTTATTACCAGTAACTACAAAATATCGCTAGGCCTATAACTTCTATTATTGATCATTGTTATTATGATACATAAAACCATAGATCTTCTGCAAAAGTTAATTTGTGTTTATTGACTAGGCCTATTGTGATTTTGTAATTTTACTTGCGTATTTTGTCACTTTGTGTTATGCTATTGAGTTTTGTAAATTCAGGGCAACTGTTTGTTTTGCAATAAATTTATCTTCAATTTTGGATATATGCCTATGTATTGCTAGTATCGCAAATACGCTTTATTTATATTTAGGTAACGTTCAGATAAAAAAGTCGACATTAAATAGCACTTTCCGCCATTGTAATATAAATGACTGATATATTGCGATCTTTTTCTGTATAGGCCTATATTCTATATCCATAAATGCTGGAATAACCACCGCACTCTCAAATAAGCGCAGCACTAAACCTGATTTTGTTTAGCTAAGCGACTGCTGTCTCACTGTGTAATGAAACACTTTGAGAAACAGCGTTTTAAATACAATGTATACAGTGTTAACATAAATAAATAACACAATAAAGACACAAGCATTTCTTCATAAACGTTTATTTACGGTGAGGTAGGACCTATGATAGGCCTACTGAACCACGGGAATTGGGAATACGTGAGATAGGTAACATTGGAATGGGCATGGAAAACGCCACGCCAATATTTTGTGTATAAGCACCGCTCTCGAATAAGCGCCGATCTATAAGCGCCGCATTGAAGCCTCAAAAAAGTGTTATAAGCGCCGCAGCGCATATTCCAGCATTTACGGTTGCATAAGCCTAAATGACCACCAACCAGCTATTTGATTTTTATCTCTGTTAGATTTTTAAAATGTCATGAGTAACTAATAGCTTACAGCAGAAAAAAAAATACAATTACGCCCGTCGGTAGCATTTTACAATTTTAACTACAGGCTTATATTGGAGTGTATAACATGTCTAAAGTTACGTACACAACTTTAGGCACAAGCGCCAAAAATAATGACAAGAAACGAACTAAATCAATTTCCTAACTGGACAAATCATGAAAAATTATGAAGCAGACTCAAGAATTTTGTTTCCTGAAAATAAAGAAATTAGGAAGACCTCATCTGACTCTTCTTTAAATTTTTGAACAAGATACAAACCTGAAAATGTGATGCGAAAATGTACCGTATTGAACTTACCTACTATAGAACAGAGACTCATATCATAGCATTATTTCTATTGTAATTTCAATGATTTTATCATCCTTGATTTTATAGAGACTAATATCAGTTATCTTGAGTCAAGGACAAATTATTTTAAAGAACACGCTTTTTATCAATTTCCACGTTTATGGCAATCAATCTCCCCTGAAATAAGGCTGCTTTCTTGGAAGTTTTAAATATTTTAAAAATTCATTTTACAATACTACATGCAAGTTGTTTTACTGGCATTTTATATTAATGTTAATTTTAATTCCAATAGTTTATTTCTGATCTTGAATCCCTTTTATATGTCTTTTTTGTTGTTGTAAATATAGGCCTATGTTTAGTATAAGAGAGTTACTTGATAGTGCTTGCACTTTTGGAAATTCTCAAGTAATGACCATCTTGTCTTGTCTTCTATTGCTTTTACCTGATATTGAATACACGAAAAAACAATATGAAATGAGCTGATAAAGATCGTGCTTGACAGAGATAATTGGCTGAAAATATCCTGATACCCACAAAAGAACGAACGTCATTGGATGACATTAATTAAGTGGCAATCTCTCCACAAGACAAACATAGACAAAATACTCTATAATTTTCTCACTACGAGGCTTAGAAAGTGAAGCTGTTTTTGTTGTTGTTTTGAGCCTGTTATCGAGACAGAAATTAAACTCCATGAAGACCATAAGTTTTAAGGCAATCAACATAACCTTCCAGCTATTTAACACCACTCGCCATAGGTACACCACAGTTACAGCATTCACAAGAATAGCTAAGCATAATGAGAGCAACGAAATATTATTAAAATGTGATTAATTGTAAAATAATCAGTTAAATTTAGTCGTCTCTAATAGACTAAATGCAATTTAGAATTACGTTGGTGTTTTGTTTTCCATACGCATTTACTTTTTTTTTCTTTAGTGGGTGCAACCCATCTTCATTCTGCTTTTTTGTTGTTTTCTTATTTATACAATGCTTACATATGTAAAAGCTATTTCAAATAGATTTGTAATTACAGTATTGATAAAGATGATCATAATGGTTAAAATCTGTAGGCCTATAGCAGAAATACATTATCCTTATGTAATCAATTTGCACACAGGCATATATACACTTAAACATAAACGTAAAATTACTATTTTTTTATTTAACAATTCTTTATTAAACATTGTGTACTGTACACTCTAACAGAGCATATACAAATGAATAAAAAATAGAACTTAGTTTAAAAACACACACTAAAAAAAAAGATCTTAAAACTCGGAATAACTCCGATGAAAGCGCCCTCTCGCAAAAGAGTTTCTGAATGAACAAAGATGACTTGATCAATCAGTCTAAGACACAGGCGTAATCTCCTCATCGAATTTGCTTATTCATTTTGTTCTTTAGCATTCATTTGGCACAAGAGATTGAGTGAATTATTCAAGACTTTTAAAATATTAATGGCATCTTGTTTATTTAAATGAAATTATATATCTAGTCATAAATTATTTAAACTACACTAATTTTATTACGTGGAGAGCTAGAATAAATTTCTTGTCATCCACGAGAGACAGACATTGATTAAAACATTGACTTTGACCTATTCTAGTAATTACCTCCATAGATACCATAAACAATGCATCTCATTATGTGGCAGAGACGTACCTAGAATTTGTGATTCATTTTAATAATTTTATCCCCGTTTTGTGTTTATTTCTTTTATCTATTGGCTGTTTTGGCCTATAAATGCCAATAGTAACTTTACTGTGATTAATATTAAAATAAATTAATAAATTGTAAATTATATTGTGGGTATGCTACATGCGAATAAATTGTAAAACTTAACTACGTGAGAGTACTCGCCACTGGGTTTGCTGGGTCGATTCTGTAAATGAAAGTCGTTAAAATAGATTTATTATGACTCTTAATGGTGTCATTTGCGTTTAATTAAACATATATTCTCTCGCTCGTGAGAAACATCAACATTAATTAAGTTTTGTGGTTTAGTATGATTTAAGTAGTGATGATGTATGCTTCTTCGTTTGATCAGCTATGTTTCCCACGAGTCTTAATCGAATCAGTAATTTATTTTGGTAGCCGGCCAATGCTTAATAGAGAGTTTGCTCTCTGGTTCGTTTGAGTGTCTTGGATTTTCAGCTGTTGCTCAAGAATCTTAGATTACCGAACGTTGTGGTATATCATACATTGATTTATGCATGAACTTAATCGATAATCTTCTAATGTGCCCATGCACACACACATTGCAATCTTTTTTGAAGTTTAGCTTTAATGCCACCTCTGAAGTTAGATGAACAAATATGTAAATATACCACTAAAACCATGTTCGCTCACGTAAAATTAATAACATTCAAATAAATGGCAAGGTATAAACGCAAAAATACAAGTAGATCAACGTATGGAAAATCGATTATAATAAAATACTGGAATTATGCTACGAAGCGATCGTTTGTTAGAATGTTATGACACTAATTTAGTCTTAAAGGTCATTTTAATCCTAAACTACCAATGTGTATAAATAACTTCATCTACTTACAAGCGAAATCTCTCTTTCTCTCCCTTTTTTTACTCATTTTCAAGGCCAAGTTGTACAGAATATTTAGGATTGGCAAGACCAATATACATATTTATCGGTTGCACTTATATTCATTGAATGCAGGCTGCTAAAATGTAGGCCTCAGAATGCGTTTTTACATAATGAGTAATGAGTAATGGGAGCAGCTCAGCTCAGTCGGCTAAACTGGTGGTAGTCACACTGTGTGTGCTGAACCACGGAGATCTCTAGGTCCCCGGTTCAACTCTCATTTGTGTTTCACCTGGATGGCTGAAATACCAGTTACCGGTACGCGGTAACTGGTGGTATACCCGGAAGGTACCGCCTTTCTGGTGAGATTTTTAGACCTTTGGTAAAGTGAGCAATATGGTCATTGTGCACGTTAAAGAACGCAGTACACTCTTAGGACAAGAGTAGGAGATTGTCTCCTTGCATACCGGTACTCAGCCCAATAACCACCATGATAATTGCAGAATCTTCAACAAGAAGTTGAAGTTTGTTACGGTCTCCAAAATTAATTGATTTAAGTACATCCTTAACATTTTAAGCACTGAACTGAACATCTGTTATCAAAGAGTAAATCATATTTACAAAATCATAATAATAAGACATAATAAACAGCAATTATAATCACTTGTAATACATGGGAAATCGTTATTTTTCATTACGGTTTATTATCCGGTGTACAATTTAGTCTGCTATACACTTCTGCTTATCCACTCTACCTAATAATCTGACATCAGTGGGCTAGAAGCCGTGGTAACATGTTCTATTGCTGCCAATTATTAGTGGGGCACTGCACTGGGGTTGTTTACATGTTTAAGCGGTATGAGTTGAAATTATTAAAATGATGGCTCAACAGAACTTCGCAGTTGAGTCACGAGAAAGTCAATTTCAATCCAAGAAGTGGCTGGGACATGGAAATGATGTCATTAATGCATCTATTAAGGGACTGTAAAGTGCATTTGAGTGGGGAGTGAAATAATGATTAGTGAGAGAATGAGCTTGTAAATTTTTGTCAGCCTGCCATTTATCATGATATCGTCGCCCTAGGCCTATTAGTCGTTTTTATGTCCTGCTTATAAGTCGACGTCAATGATAACTACGATAATTCATTTGAACCCGTATCTCAATTCTAGTCATGAAACATTTTCAAGCTTTTTAAAAGCTAGTAAAAATGATGATGCATACTGATCAGAGTGGGTCTGCAGCCTCAGTAATTTCAGCTTTGAGTTCAATACTGCAAAATATTCCAGACGGCAATTACCCTTCCCCGCATTACATCTGGGTGCCTGCCAATCAGTCTTTTATTTCTACAGCATTTTATCATATGCGATGTCGGTTAAAAGTAGAATAAATGAAAAAGCGAATAATCTAAACAAAATGTTGAGTTAATGTGGGCTTTCTGGTTACTCCGCATCGATTCTTATTCTTAATAAACAGGTGAACGTTTGAGTTCTAAATTTTGTGATGGACTGTAATGATACAAAGGACACTGCAACTTGGTCACTTTGTCCCCGGTTTCTAAAAGTTAAATGACTATTAAAGTCATCGTAAGCGGAATCTAAATTCATAAGTTCACGTCAAACCATTTGGACATGCGTACAAACTATAGGGTTTCCATTTGTGTTGTCTTTGTATTTACACACGCGGAAAGTGTCTTAGAAAGTCACAATGCGATATTAATAGGCCTATAGCACTGTACTTCAAATTATGAAGAGCCACCACCAGTTTTAATCTATGTAGGCCTAACTGTCTATATCCTATGGCGATTACGCTAATACTACAGTACTATTTAGACGATGGAGAGGTGCAGAGTAGTTAGTAGTGATACATTAGGCAAGAAAAAATTTTGTTATTGTACCTATTGTAAATGTGCATTGGTCTAATAAATATATGAAACGAATGAATGAATGAATACCCTTTAGGTTTCTTAACTTATACGGTACATTCAGAGACTAAGAACATTCAAGATCTGATAAATGATCGGTATATAACAAGGAAATGAAGGCTTACTGAATATAGGCCAAATTGCTCGTGAATTCGCATTAGCATCCAACATCCATCATCCAACGAAGTTTTTAAATTAGGCATGTTTATATTATTTAAAACAGAAAAGCAGGCTACAGCACTGGTTCTCGAAATTTAATATTTAGTAGAAAGACGTTGGATTGTCGATGGCTATGCGCTTTTGCTGCCCATGGTCATCGATGTCCTGGCTTAAAACACAAGAGATTCATCTTCTAATGACAACCTATAATAATTATCGTAATTAGTCTAGAGGTTTACACACCATTTCTATGAACTGTAGGCGCACTCCAACCTTAACCTTAAGGATAGGCAAACCGATTTATAGACGACATATTAATACACTTTGATGATCAAATATGCTACACGCTTCGATCCTCCATGTATTGTATAATGTGGCGGACTGAAACATCTTCAGGAATATCCCACGGTAAGTGGCTGGTCGATAGACGCACTCTTTGCACTAGTAATTACGGTAACTGACAAGGACATAATTGTATAGAGGAAAAATTACCTGTGTATGGTATTGATTGGGAGTTGTCGACACTTTTATGCACATTATAATGGCACGATAGGTTACTTAAAACCAACGGAGGCCACCTGATATGTGATGATTTTATTGCAATCTCAGGTTACAATAGCGCATACTAAATAATTTATTAGCAGGTCTATTTTTCAAAATTAAATGATTAAAAACAATTTTCTGTACCCTTGGATGTAAAGTAGTAACTTTTTATTAATGAACAAATCTAAATAACTACAAAGACATAATGCCTTCGTAATAACATGTATTTACAGGAAAAAAAAAAACATTATAGACCTACTTGAAGATTGTGGTAAAATTCGAAAAGCCTTAAAATACAAACAATTGAAACGTACGGTACCTATTTAACATAATTATAAGGAGATTACAATATAGCCCAGTTGCATTTTATTTGTCATGTTCATAAGCTGGGAAAGGCAATATAATGTAGGCATAGGCCTTTCGGAAGAGTAGGGGGTTACCTTGCTATGGTACATTTCAGCCCCTGTCGTTGTGGAATGATGTGAACATGTATAAGCTCCTCTTTACGGCTGCTAGGTAGTCACGGACCACGCCCATACACAAGTCAGCACAATTATAAAACTGCTAGCTATGGGTTATTCTCCTACCTTTACCTTACCTTACCTTACTAGAACGTCTATAGAGATTTCATCGTTTATAAAACGCATGAGAAAGAAGACTAGTAGAATTATTTCTTGCTTAATCACTTTGCTTATCATCAATTTTGTTTGCCTCTCTTGTCCAAAACACTCCTTAAACCAATAGTTACGTTACAAGAAAGCATCATCTGTCCCATGCTGAATTTAAGACGTATCTTTAATAAAATCTGTTGTAATCCAGGGGATCGTAAAGAACTTTCCTTGTGAATTTTGACTAAATACATTTGACTGTTCAGGCGTTGAGACACGTACTTGATTAATCTTCTGGTACATATAGACTTTATTTTAGATTAAATGGTATGCCACTCACAAGAGATAATTGAGGTCCTAGAATTTGAAATTACAACACAGTGTGACACGCGCGTATGGATATGTCTCTGATAAGGAAGAATACCGTCTGTATACTGTATACCAATTGAGCACATTGGACGGTGTTGCTGTAAACGCGATGCGGACTCCTTGCCAAAACGCGTTGGGTTATTAGGCTTGTTTGAACGCATGCTTGGGTTCATAACGGGATAACATCGATATGAACAACTATTAAAAAAATTACAGCGTGTTACCTCGCGCTTAATTAAATACAATTATTTTAAAATGCTGAATTAAAAATGTTGAATAATATTATAATACAACAGCTTCAAATCATGAATGTATATGCGTGACTCATCTCTGTGTTTTTATATCTTTATGTACTTTTCAGATGTTGGATGTACTGGTTGTAATCTGGTGACATTTTTTCAGTACGTTAATACTGCTTTAACGCCTTCATGGTATATATTATACATATACTATTATTGTTTGTGACACACTTCAGTAACTGTGAATAGGGCTATACTGAGAATGTCCCTCATCAACACTTCTACAATAAATTCCTTATTTAAATCGATTAGTCTATTTATAGCCTTAGGGTTTTAATGTAGAAAAAAGAAAATATTTGCGTTGCAAATTAACACACGCAACATAGCTCTGATTATTTGTATACATCTGTATGCATCCAATGGTGAGTGACTAGACTTGTACATGTTCGAGATTTATTTAAAATAACAGTGACGCGGTCATAATAACACATAAAATTACCACTGACACTTTCTAGAATATAGCACTTGACAGTAGTACCCTTATGCCACAAACCTAGGTCTTGGAAGAATGCCTGCATCGTGAACTAAATTCCTGTTTGCATGAACAACTAAATTATAATGTGATGTTTTATTATCCGTTATAGATTTTTTTACGAATACGAAACATTCCTAACGTTTTTCAAAAGTGGCAATGTCACAGAGATGTTGGCCTTTTAAACGTTCCACCTCCGCGTTTCCCACCCAATTTAAGTCTAAAGTCTATTAAGCATGGGCTTCAACATATTCATAAACAGTATTCGCTTGAAATTGTCTTAACCTCCTCTTCCAGTTACTCTAAATGTTACGTAGAGTGTGGAAGTCGAATTCACTTGAGACCAAAATCTTTGCGGCATCAGTAATACATTTTGGTATCCATGCAATCCTATTATGAAAATTCTCAATGTTTCGTACTATTTAGTAATTACTCTTTAAAAAAAAAAAAGAAGACTAATCAGCGTTTAAAAAGAACGGAATAGTGAAGTTCCTAAAACAATTTTTTTTTCGTATTTACTTTATTTTATTTGAAACGTTTTTCCTCACCTAATCAGAAAATAATTGGATTTGTGTCCGTGGTTTATATACAGTGGAACATATATAAAGATTCTGGTTATATAAGCAAATACTTCATTAGTAAAAAATACAAAATAGGTTGAATGATAAAATATTCCACTATCTCCCCAGGAACTCATGATAATAAACTTGGTGGTGCCTATGTAAAGAGACATACGTATAAACCACGTCAATGTCGCTGATGCTGTATCCCTGGTGGAAAAAGGCAAATTATTGAAAAATAAATATCAATGCTAAAGAAGAATTTTTTGAACATTAATCTTTATTATTTTCACACATACTATTCGCTCAGGAATCTGATATGGTGGTTTGGGGTTCGGTCTTATGTATTACCTATCATGCGATTCATCTAGTAATAATTTAAAGGGGAAACTTGTCCTAATCGAATATAAGGGAGTAAAAGCCTACCATCAGAGTTCGAACTGAACGACAAAACAGGGCTTCGTTACCACGCAATAATTTTCGAAGCACACCGTCGAAAAAAAATATTCACCCAATTAAGACACTATAAAATACATTATCAAGAGATGCCAACAGTTACAGTATTAGGGAGTCAAGCAAGGAAGAAATATAATATTATATAATATATATATATATATATTCATATACATACATATATATATATATATATATATATATATATATATAATTTTCAGTTTGAGATATAAAGTGTGGTGTTTTTTTGGTTTTTTTTTGTTAATGGTCCCCACATTCACATCCCGCTCCGGATCGTAGCTAAAATAAAAATGAACCTTCCATTGAATATCCGAAATCATCTGTGAAAACCTGACGCATGTAGACCTAAAATTGCTGGCGAGGTCGCTAACAAACATACACACAGAAACACACAAAGAAAATCTGTTGAAAAATCTGAGGTAATATTATTGGTATTACGCTTTGCTTGATATATTATTTTAATACAATCTACAGGGCGGTTAGATGTGTATAAGAGACAGGCTGTAGCATTGCTTGTGCTTGAGTCGAGTCAATGAGTCAACGAGTCTGGTGTAAATCAAGCTGTAGCGTTCATTGCACTTGAGTCAACGCGTCTGGTATAAACCTAGCTGTAGCATTGCTTGTGCTTGAGTCGAGTCAATGGGTCTGGTAGGATTCAAGCTGTGGCATTGCTTGCGCTTCAGTCAACGAGTCTGGTGTAAATCAAGCTGTAGCGTTCATTGCACTTGAGTCAACGCGTCTGGTGGGAACCAAGCTGTAGCTTGCTTGTTTTAGCGTCAGTGTCTAAATTGGCTTTAGCCTGAACCAATTTTTACCAGTGCTGCATTTTTTAGTTAGAGCTCAAACAATTTTACTTTTACATAAACATAATTTCGGGTTTGGAAGTACTGTATCTGAGACGTGTGGGTAAAAACTAGAGACATTTTAACTAGTTGACGTAGACGCGTATAACGCTACGCGGTAAAAATACTTGCTTTTGCGTCAGTGCCTCTAGATTGCTTAGTGAGAACAAAGCTAATTTACGTGCGGTGTCTTACAGCCTAACAAGAGAAGGAGCACAGAGAAGTTTTACATTTTCATGTAGATATTAATACGGGTTTGAAATTAATTGTGACTTATGCGACCATGTTTGTTTTTCCTTTCAATGAACGATGATACGCGGTACATGAAAGTCCCAGTTGTCCTGTAAAATTTTAGTGAGCAAATTGTTTGCTTAAGCTGCCTTATACCATTTGATTTGTAACTTGTGACTTGTTACTGGTTGTATAAATAAATTAAATGCTAAATAGACTTTGACAAACACATCATTTACCTGCCAACATACCAATAGATATATGGTAACGATCGGAGAGGGACAAAGAAAAACAAATAATTGCATGTGTAGAGAGAGAGAGAGAGAGAGAGAGAGAGAGAGGTGGGGGGGGGGGGGAGAGAGCGCGACATCTTGATATAGAATGCTGTTAATTGTGTACATTGTTATGCATTCACTGTGGTTGAGTCCACTTTGATGTTATTTTGTTGAGTTAATATTCAAACCCAGAAGTCATATCTAATATTCTAATTAGACATATTCTTAATATTATTATTATTAGGACTATATTATTATTGAAAAATAATAATTATTTTAATTGTTGGTGGTTAGTTAATCAATCAACTAATCAAATATCAACCATTATATTCACACGAATCAATGTTTTGTGGAACTCTGCAATTTGCTCATACTAATTCATAATTTGTTTGTTTGTTAATAATATTTTTAAAATAATTATTTCAAGTAGAAAAGCTACGGTGTTTAATATAATGGCAATGGTGAACTTGAAGCGCTCGACGACCCTGAATTATACGCATATTAAGACTGGTATAGTATTCCAATTAATTATACCTTTCTATTTTCGAAGACTATTGTCGTGAAAACCATATTTCAAGTAAAAATCTCATTTTGAACAACGCACATTACACGATAGTGATTTAGTGACTTAGTTCCTACTTTGTAATGTAGTGTTGGTTTTAACCCCTTTGTACAGATGTCTAATAAAAACTAACTTATACTATCTGATATGTGCGCATTATAAATACAAAATATTGCTTCATTTTTTGAAAATAAAATAATAATAATAATAATTACTAGAACACACTTCGAGAGTGTGTACCTCCGACCACATCATAATTCGCCCTGTATAAAATTCTTATGCATCTTTTCCTTTTGAAAAAAGAAATATGAAATCAGCAGCTGACCCTCCACACGGAATTTAAACCCGGGACGTAACACTTACAAAGCGAACGTTATAGCCAACGTTTATAGTTATTGGCGATCCGATAGCCATTGATAGCCTTCAATCACTGTTCCTTGAACCATGACAAACCATTTTAGAAAGTTTATTTAGATCCATTGATCAGGTTTTAAGACATGTGGATCTACGGCGTTCTATTTTATGGGTCTCCACATGTACACTCTATTCTGGAACTTCACCAAAGTTGCATACTTTTTTTCTTGGCCTTGACGAACCATTCTACAGAGGTTTTCAGATGCACTTAAAATTTATTTTAGAGATATCTAGGTCTGGGAATTTCCATTTAAATGGTCCTCATATCTACATCCTATTCCGGATCGTAACCAAAATTATAATGATTTCTTCATTGGACCATGACAAACCAAAAAGTTTCATTCAGATCCATTGATGAGATTTTGAGATACTTATGTCTGGAACTTCAGTATTTTAAATGACCTCCAAATCCACACCAATTTGGATCGTCACCAATATTTAATAATTTCTTCTTTGTAACATCTTCAATGAAGTTTCATTCAGATCAGTTGAGCAGTTTGTGAGATATCTGGTTTGGGGCATATTTTTTCAGAGCCCTTATATCCACACCCTACTCCGGATCGTCACCAAAATGTAATCAGTTCTTCCTTGGAACATTCACGCCCGAATCTGGAGCGTCACCAAATGCAATAATGTCTTTCTTTTTAATCAGGTTAACACTTCCAGAAAGTTTCATACAGATCAATCAGTTTGAGATATAAAGTGTGGTGTTTTTTTGGTTTTTTTTGTTAATGGTCCCCACATTCACATCCCGCTCCGGATCGTAGCTAAAATAAAAATGAACCTTCCATTGAATATCCGAAATCATCTGTGAAAACCTGACGCATGTAGACCTAAAATTGCTGGCGAGGTCGCTAACAAACATACACACAGAAACACACAAAGAAAATCTGTTGAAAAATCTGAGGTAATATTATTGGTATTACGCTTTGCTTGATATATTATTTTAATACAATCTACAGGGCGGTTTATTATCCTAATACCCACATTATTAGCCTTCATTTGATAGACTTAATGATAAACAAATATTATTATTATCGTCGTTTATATTATTATAATTTTTGTCATTACATTTATATTGGCATTTGCTTACACAAACGAAAATTTACCTCTAATTGCGTAACATATCATAATACACAATATGTCTGATTTAAAACATACGGTACTCAAGTAACAAGAAATATAATCTGCAACATTATCCTTAAAGTATCAGTCTTGTACACAATGATGCTCTAAAATAATATAGTAACACTAATGAGTTAGGAGATAATAACACTCACGGCCCCTAGAATTACGGAACCAAATCTTTAAACACCAAGACAAATGAGTCATTAAAGTATATCAGTTTTGAAGTTCACGTTATAGTCAAGTATACAATACTTTCCAACATACAACACGCGCCTCAAAATTTGTCTACGTCACAGTCAATCGCAAACATTTCAAGAGTTATTGATGATACGTATTAACAGGCATATATATGAAAGTTGGGCCAATTATACAGTACAAATATATAAAAAGATAAACTCTCAACCGTCATTCGGTATGTATATTATTGTAAACTTTAATGAAGAGAAATCTGCGACAGTAAAAACCATGATTCAAACTGGCCAATGGAGCTTCCTCATGGTTTCCATAAATTCGCAGACTCCCTTCGGCGACGCTGATCGGGGGTCATCCTCAATTGCGTCGGGGACAGCTATGGTATACAGTGTAGTGATTGCTGTAGCGATTTTATGGAATCCAGGCTTGCTTTAAAATGTATTTTGAGCAATCAATTTCACTCTATATTTGTACATTAAAGCAACGGAAGGTGTCAATGCATAGCTCACTGTGATACTTTCTCATTTCAATTAGAGACGAGACTAAAGCTTGGTTTCAATCGCTACATTGTCGCTACAGTGATTTCGGTGCAGTCGTACTGCGTAGCAGTTCCCGACGCAATCCGGAAGGCTCCCCGATTCAGCCGACTAAATCAGCTAAATGCTACTTATACGTTTATCAAAATTAGGCCCTTAAATTTTTTAGCCATTAAATTCTGGCACTTAAAAGATCATATTGCTAATAGATGAATTAAATGAAATACTAGGATTAAATAAAATCACGATATATTTAATTTCGATTTTAAATGTTTTATATGCATTTTATCTCGATCTTGTGGAAGAACGATTATTTAATCAAACAAGTTTATTTGTACTTTTTGTGCTTTTATTTTCGAGTTGAAATAAAGTTTGCATATATCCCGCTGGATCTTCGTCGCCGTCCACTATGCTGTGAAGACCTGCACATCCCAACGTTGGTATCTTAGATTCAGCAGCTGTACTTTACACGTATCAAGTACAGCTGCTGAATCGAAGATCCCAACGTTGAGATGGGCAGTTCAACAAAAAAGCCAAAACTTAAATTTAGAGGCACGCCTCTATGAATAAGCCAAAATAATTTAAAGATTAAATTTATAACACCATTTGATTAATGTAGTGTACTGGGAGAACGTTCCTATCTTAAGCCCAAAATGTGTTGTGGCTTAAATAATGGATGTATGTATTTGCATGTATATGAAAAACATTACCGGTATTAAGCCCAAAATGTGTTGTGGCTTAAATAATAGATGTATGTATTTGCATGTATATGAAAAACATTTTTTCTCTGTTTTGTGGGGATGTCACCCAGGCATTGAAAAACATAGTAGAAAATGAAAATAATTCTACAAGGCTATCATCTGACCATACATTATTTTAAATTGTTCGATTAGATGAAACAAGAGACTAACCAATTCGATTTGCAAGCCCAGCTGTCCAAACTCAGGAATTTCAATTGCCTTCCTAACACAGGTTCTTTTTCAATCAACCTTTCTCGTCATACCATAATAACTAACTATATTAAATTCCTGTTTCAGATATCCCAATAATTTCTATTATACACCTATGAGAACGTTTCATTGCCTATTTTAGTTTGCTCAAACATCATAGGCCTAATCATCATCATTATCATAGGCCTAATCATCATCATTATCATAGGCCTCTTGATAATCATCATCATCAACAACAACATCATCAATATTATCAACAACATTATCATCATCATTGTCATCGTTAAATCTATTGATTGACTTTCTTTGATGTGAAACTGACAATGGATGTCCTATATAACTCAGAAGACTTATTTCAAGTAAGGTCCTTCTGGTGATCAATTGCAGTGCACTTGGAGACAATATTCCTACTTTTCACCGAAAAGTGTAATGCATTCCTGAGCAAATGGACCATATTGCACAAGAGACCAACGGCTTAAACATCTCTTCCGAAAGAATTTCAGCCATCCAGCTAAAATACAAGGTGAGCTTAAGTTCTTCACAAGTTATTGCATTTCAACTGTCTTTTTGCATTAAACTATAAGGCTCGTCTGCTAGAGTCTGAAGCTCACTGCTGAAGTCAGTGCCAATCCACTCAAAGACAGTGGTTCATCCATAAACTTTTACATGGCACTTTCTTCATGCAGTCGCTGACTACTACAATGACCAGTAATGGGCCGCAGACAAGACCCTAAGGTGTTAAAATTCCCGCAGCCGTCATCCTAAAGATAATTTTTAGTCAACACCAACATTGCCTAGTTTAATAATTAGAGTGTCGTGATCAATAAGATTAGAAGGTCATGTTAACACAGCGTTGCAGTAACGTTTGAAAAGCTTTATTTATTCAGAAATTATATAGGTTATTAATACATATTTAAGGTTCTACAATAATAGGCCTAATAAAAAAATAATTTTAAATACCAAGCTACAACATATTCTTTGAATTGTTTTGATGTAGAAGAAAATTATTGTTATTGTTTTGCCAAGTGTTTTGTGTGGACCACAATGGAATACGTTTTATCTTCTTTGTGTTATCCTCGGCATTCTGTTGTATCGTGTTTTGTATTGTATTACTCTTATTATGTATGAGTTCCAAATAAAGTCAAACATTATTATAACTTTATAATTCTTTAACATGAACACATGCAAAACGCTATCGAAACATACAGTTGTAATTTTCATTTGATTTAAATTTTTTAACAAACAAAAAAGGAGGAACTCGAAACTAACTTAATAAATGTTGCCACTCGCGAGTTCCTTCTCTCTGTGTTTACATAATGTAGGCATACGCCAACTCTGTTATGTAGTCCGCCACACCTTATTATTGACAAAGTACGTCAGTATAGAAATAAAACGACATTATTCCTATGCATACATAGACAAACAGTTTCAGTTATATTTTTCTGGTCAGAAAGGCATAAAATGTCCATGCCTAAGCAAAAATATTTAAAAAAAATGTTTCCGTGTGTAGAGGACCAAATGAAAATATAAACATTCCGAAAAGCATTGAAGTACATTGACTAAACACAATATTAGTGCTTGAAAAGCCAAAATCATAGCCCCTGTTAGCTATACTAATAATGTGAGAGCGGCTTTGAAAGAAGTCACAGTTATTCATGACTAAAGAATGCCATTACTTAAAGCGTACACCAGAACACTGCTTGCGGAAAGAGTGAATTCAAATGAGTATAAATTTTAGTGAATGAGAAATTCACTATCTTCAAGGCTAAGCTACTCGATCATCATTATGGAGACACTATCATAAATTGTAACGAAAAAAAAAATGCTCACAAGCAAAACTTTCTTTACAAGTGTTAAATCGAAGAGTATCTAGCACTAAATAAAAGGTCCGTTTATTATTTAATGTGTTTGCGGTAACGTTTGTCAGTGACTAAGGGCTCATTTTCTCCAGAAGGGCTGTCTCTATAGTCTCATGTCCATAGGATGGGTTACATCAAGTTATTTTGTTCTTGGTTAATACATTATTTTCCAAATCTTGCATAGCTATATTATTGTTAGAATTAGTAGTTCTACAGAGGGCAGCGTTGATTGAGAGATATCTGGAGGAAGACTAAAATACTTTACTATACAACTTATGGTAACCCCACGCTGTTTCATTTTGCATTTTATTTTTCTTTATTTTGGAATTCATATCTATAAAAATATATATACATAAATAAAAGACCCTAGCAGGCTATACGAATGAAAAACTAACAGTGCTATATCAGTTTGTGAGCTAAAAAACATACATAAACTCTCTCCATTTTCTGAATAAAAAAGCATTTCATTTCTCAAAACTATGTTTGGACCTCATAAATTCATAAAACGACAGAAGATAATTATTTACAAAAAGGGCACTAGCACTACAATACCTAAGCTATGGTAATATTTTTCTTTAACAATTGTTAACTCTTGAGCAATAAAAAACATGTAATATGAACGAAATAATATACATTTGACTTGGTACTGCACTTTTCTATTTAGTAAATTACCACATATGCACAGTGGTCTGACCTGTCGTTTCACATCCAACTCATCACTAAGATTAATCGAAATTATATGGCCAAGATATGGTAAGTAATTGACATAATCAAGGTCTTTGCCATTAAGCCTAGTTTTAGGTGTTGTCTTCCTACTAGTGGGGATAAACTCCACACAAACATGATTCTTTTCGTTATCAACAATATGTTTAACAGCATATGTTTCACGTATATGCACAAGACGCTGCAATCCATCCATCGACGGTGCCAACAACACAATATCATAAGCGTAACTCAAGTGATTAAATTTTAGTCAACCATATTCACATCCATATCGTGAATTGTAAAGATTAATGCCAAGGTCATTTATATAAATGTTAAAACAAAACTTTAGACAACACTCCACTCTGCCTAACTCCATTAGAAACGCTAAACTTTCTTGAAAATCGGATTCTCATCGAAAAAATTCTTTGCTTACTATACAATTCACGTAAGATGTTAACAATAACTAGTAAACTATTCCTCTTAATAAATATATTATACAATGTCCAACGCTTTACTCGAATCTAAAAAGCAATTATAAACTGGACTACCATCCCGTTGGTAATATTTAATGGTTTGTTTAAGGACAAAAATGCACAAACAGTAACACGACAAAAAGGCGGGACAGAATATTGCATGGAGCGTTGCGTTTAAATCCTCCTTGCTGTTTGAAACTGTTGGTTCTCTCATCCTCTTTCGGAGAGGGTGGTACGTGTAGGTAACTGTTATGTTGGGACTGACCGAAATAGTCAGTCCCAATAGAAATAGTCAAAATCATAACATATAATATAATCATAACACCATGATTTACCACTATAACTATAAGGCACATTACATTTTATTCTCAACTCCCTCTCCACCATAATAACATATCACAATAATAAATAAGCCTAACTTTTACAGTGTTGGTCAAGAATATCCATCTCGTTAGTCTTGCAGAGGTAAGACAATACTGAAGCATAGAAGTTAGAAATTTGTAATCAGAATTCAATCATTTCAACATGTCGCCTGGAGATGAAAAAGATCCATCGAGTTACATGACCTTTTTGACTATTATTGAACATAAAAAAACATGAACACGAACTAACATTCAAGTATCATTCATCACCAATATAGGCCTATGTCACTAATTGTAGTTCTTTGTGTTTGAATAATAATTAAAAGCAGGGCAATAAACTAATCCCCATGTGTTTAATTCCACTCGTAACTATGACAAGATTTTGACATATTCAGATAAAAGTGTTAAGGAAATAATGAAAAATTACACCAATGTTATTCATAATTATAGGGTCCAAAATTCTAATTTCAAGGTGAGAATGCGATTAGTGACAAGAAAGCATTATTTCACAGTGGGCATATTCGACTGGTTCATTTCGTTGAGTACGAATTTTATTTCGTTGAGTACGAATATTATTTTTGACTGGTTCGTAAAATGACTTCATTGACAACGAAAATTAACGTAACCAGAAAGCGTTAATCAGCGTTAGGTTATAAACGTAACCAAAAAAATATGGCCGATTGGTCAGTTTAGCAACAACATTAGCGTTAATATAATTTAGATTAAATTTCAAAAAATAAAAATTATAATATTTACCCACATTGAAGTTAAAAAATAATTGTAGGCTAACAGAATTCAAAAACTGGATGAAAACATTTTTTTTTTAACGAAAACCCATACTGCCGCAATACAAAGCAGCCTTGATTGACGCAGCGTGTATTGCAGTAACTATGCAGCCATTTTGTTTTGTCGTGTATTTACCAGTTATCTATTCGACCGGTCGTCTTCGTTAAGTAGAATTTTACCACTGTGCAGGTGGGCGTAATTTAACGAAGAACGACCAGTCGAATACGGCCATTATTTCACAGTATTTACTGTTACAAACAGGAGTACTATGTGATAATTGGTACGTCGCCTATGCCAAGAAAGTACGTGGTTGGCAACAATTATTTGTTGAAAGAAAGAGCTGAATCTCTCATTTCAAGATCGTTTGAAATATCACCACACATATCGATCTGTAATCAAGCAAATAAGTAAGACATTATTGATCAGTGGCGTTACAACTGATTCCTAACGAATATTCCTATAATTAGCAAAAATAAAGATAGAGATCCATTAGATACAGGATATTTAAAAAGACGGGAATGGTGCAAAACTACTGGTACTGGTACTGAGTATTATATTCCGTATTTCCCTTGCGGCGGTTATGAGGTGCAAGCCAAGCCTAAATTATTCAGGAAAACAGTGGCAACCATAAAATTAGTCATCATTTAGGAACCCCATGCACAATAGTAGCCCTACAGTCTCACAAACAAAGACCAAATAATATATATAACAACAATGAAACACAAAAACAAGATGTTTATTATGTTTCAGACCCTTCGTCCTCTCCACAGGTATTTCCTACAAAAAAATAATGCTTAAGTTATTGCAATTAATCATATATTATATATATGACATTCAAACTACTAAACTGGGAATTGTAACATTGCTAGTAATAGGCTAGATGACATGCAATTAATAAGAAACTCACCCGGTTGTATGTGATAATAAATATACCTTTTAATAAGACAAGACGAGAATGGTGCATAACAATAATAAGTTTATTATCTTTGAAACCCCTAATCGTCTTCTCCCACAGGTATTTTCTATAAAGAACATGTTTAATACGGTACGCCAAACGATTGGATTATGCAAATTATGACAATCAAACTACTAAATTGAAAGTTATATTGAAATTTACCTGACCCAGTGTAAAATTGCTATTATGCTGGATGACATGCAATTAATAAGAAACTCACCCGGTTGTTGTATGTGAAAATAAAATATATCCAAACATTTAGGTAAGGGTCAGAGTTATATCAATATAATCGTCGGACCTCTGTGGTCTACTAGTATAATACTCGCTTCATTAGGACCTGTTTATG
>NW_022725562.1:293467-301441 GCF_011630105.1 Anneissia japonica
GCCAGAGGCATTTTATTACACAATTTCTTTATTCATTTATTTACAGGACTACATTCGTTGAGAGCTATGCTACACGATGTATTTATTCAGTCCTTTATTCGAACACTGTATTTACCTTTCTTTGATGATTTATATATGATTTAACAGTGTTAACGGCTACCTTGATTTATGTTATATATATATATATATATATATATATATATATATTATATATATAGTAAATGACATTAAATGCTAAGTTCTAAGAACGTATTACCCTGAAATAATGTTAACTATTCTTCAACTGAAAAAGAGCTTTAAACTTTGCAATTAGGCGGAAATATCCAATTGTATTTCATTTTTTTTTTCATGTAGTTTTTGACACTATATTTCGCCTTTAAAACTACATATCAATATATTGTATCAGTACTACTCCAATAAAAACATATGGCAAACCATGTCTTTTAGTAAGATAAATCCCCGATTACCGACAAAATGTAATAGTATATCTACTCTATATAGATGTGTAAGAGATCATAATAGGCCTATCTAAAGTGTACGTTTGGGTACTTGAAGCTACAACAGAAGCAGAACAGAAATGTAATTAACATTTCATTAAGTACAAGTAAAACTACTTCAATGAAGTATTATCTAAAAAAACATTCCGCTGTGTAAGCTGGTTTATTTTCTTTCAGTGTCCACACGAATTAGGTTGGAGATTCGATGTACTTGAATTGTAATTTCATTTCACGTTCATAAATAAATAAGCCAGAAGGATGACGGCCAGCAATTTCCCAATTGTCATCACTTCTGTCATCGTAATTTCAATCTTCAATTTTTTCACCTTTAACTGAATTACATTAAAGGTATTACAATATACAAGATAAAAAGTGGCAGTTACTTCATGGAGTGCATACCTCTACCCTCCACACCGATCAATTCACAGGCCCCGCATGGGGATTCTATTATTTTCTTTTAAGCTAAAGGTTAAGTTCAAGGATAAAAATCAAATTTCTGTGACCTTGACCTTGTCCGTTGACCTTTTCTTCCGAAAGTTAATAATCTATCCTTAGATTATTATGTACCGTAAGGTCCACTGATTAATGTCAGATTAGATAGTATAATACATAGCCTACTCCGCTGCGGCGCTTATTCAAGCATTTTACGTTACCATTCAAATAAATTTTATAATGATCCATTTCTTATTTGTTTGCCTATTCTTGCTAACCGACGGAGAGGCAGGAGTGAATAAATAACCTTGGAGGTAATTATGAAAAAAAACCATTAGTTATAATTACTTAATTTTACAATATGCAATTTTCTAGCAATTGAAATTACCAATAACATATGCTTTCTCATACATAGATCCGAAAGAATTTGCGTTGAAATGACAAACACAAACGCGTTTTCAAGGCGGACGAGACAAGTTTATATGACTACAAACACGTTACATGAATGATTATGGCCGTCACATATTCACCGATGTTGACAAAGAACAGTTTTTGCCTACTCTAATTCCAGCTGCAGTCCAAATAATATTACATAATTTTATAGTGATCGATTAGATTTGGTTTTACCCAATGGTTCTATCTAATTAGTAATATCCCAGAATTGACATTTAACTAAATTTATGGGAATAGCTGTGAGCGTTTCATTTAAAGTAAGGCATATTAATTTCAAGGCCACGAAATACAAAACGAATACAAATACAAATACGCAATTGCTGTAAATGTACTAATTAAAAACAATTGATTTGCCAATAACAGTTGTGTTCTTTTTTACCAAAGCCCCAACGATATATACCCATAGAATGTCTATTGTGATGTGAGCTATATTTATTGACTAATTGGCGAACATAGGGGATATATATATATATATATATTGTCTCTTATACACATCTAGATGTGTATAAGAGACAGACTAACCACTCCATAAAACCTCCCTACTCACATGCGATTCTCACAACATAATTAATTATATATACAAATAGATAATTAATTGTAATACTGCTCGAACAGGAACGTATCAAGAATATCTCTTTAGCGAAAAAGTGTCTGGCGGGATTCGAACCTGCGACCTTTTGCTTTCAAGTACCGTACTATTACACCACAGAGACCTTACGTATATGAGCAGGTCTATCTCTCAGGATTTTTTTCTCATAGAACTGACTGAAAGGCTGACACATTGGTTAAATTGGTTGATTGGTTAAATATCTGCAAAATCTAGTAGCCTAAATATATGTGCATAATCCTAGACATGAATATAAGAAGAATGCATATGTGAAGATCAGAAAAATGGACTTGTCAGCCAGCGTAATGTTTAGTATTAATGTTAACTTTGTATTTGTGTATTAATTGTGTTCATTTTATGCAACATTTCATAAAATTAATACTGGCGCCTACTTAGTTAACCTGGGTAATTTTGCATTTCATTATATTCAGGTGATTTAATAATGCTAAAAATATTGCTATTAACGTTGTAATTATTAAATTTAGTAATTAAGGTAATTTTGTGCTGGTAATGCTGGTTGTAGACAGCCTCGATATTGCGGCTAACAAAATATCGTTTCCTTTAAAGCATTGCATACAGCGTATAGAGCTAGTCTCAATTATTCCCAAGGCAAACTAAGTTAAATGACATCCATCAAGTATTTCTTGTACACATTTCAATAGTTTGTATATTAGAGAGAAAAAAATTAAGAACTATTGATTGCGTACATAAAATCTAACACGACATTTACGTTATACATACACCACAATAATAATTGACGTTCCTCACTTCCCTTTTAGATCAATATGAGAAAATGTAAGTAATTCAAAGAGACAAAACCCCTGAATACATTGTTAGGCTGATGGCAAAGTTAGTGTATTGATGTATTCAAATTTTACAAGTACAATAAATACGAAACCAATGTAATAAGTTAGAGCTAGTGAATGCTTGTGTAAAAGTACAGATTTAAAAATGATTGTAACATTAACCTATCATTAACCATCATAGTATTTTGATTATTTGTATGTACTGAATCGTTCCTAGTCGCCATTAAATTTAGCTTAAATTAGGGCAGACTGCTTAGACCGCGCTATATGGTGGTGGTAGCATGTTGTACAAGGGTCGACAACCCTTTCAGCCGTTGGGTGTTTATTAGAGACTCGAACAATGAAAGTATATCCTGTATGCCTTCCAATAGAAACGACAGTATTTCAGTCGCGACAAATTTCCATCATCCAAATTCTGTTTTCCATGTCATTTAGGAATATAGACTACATCCATTATTTACCCTTGGTCTTATTTGATAAATTCACCCAGACACAAACATACTCTTCCCTTGTGGTTTAAATTGTGCCTTCAACTTTTAATTTTAATTTGCAGATGTGCGTCTTTAAGCTAATTGTATCAGTATACAAACAAAGGCCTATCAACTATTTGAAAAAATGCTTATAATGATCCATGTAATGATAAACCACATACTGAACCTGCTCTGTGTGGTTCTGGCCACAATTGCTAGCCGTTCATTGCTTTCAGCAAAATATGTTGTAATAAGAAATAAAAGTCTGTTTTTGCAGAACAACAAAAAATTGTAAATGGAAGCCTCTGTTCGCGACGGAATCTTCTGCACTAAAATTTCAATTCTTTATTAATAATCTCAGTGAACTAACTATTGATTGCTTTTTCCCATCAAAGAATTCAAGAAGACAAATGTTGACAAGTTGTGGGTCACTGAGGAGTCAAACATCTTATTCGCAAATGACGTGCTTTCAAAGACAAGGGGATTTTGGATCAAATAATCTCCTACGCATAGTTAACAGTACCTTTTAAAATCTCAAATAACAGTTCAGTATTACTTAAAAGATACTTTCCATCTCCCCAATGCAGAATCAAGAAGCTCAGTGGTGCAAAACAAAGCATCAAGCAGTTTCCTCATCCATGAAACACTATATGATTAACAATGTTTCTGATGGAAACCGATTCTCTAAATCACTAGGTCTAGGCCTACTATCTTTGATTAATATGTAACATTCCACTAAATTTTATGATGATCCATTCATTAATTTTTAGCGTATAATATTAATAATAATAATAATAATAATAATAATAATAACAATAATAATAATAATTACTATTATTATTTATATAGCGCCTTTCCGTCATGTGGAATGACAATAATCATAGAACCATTATGCATAACATTACAAAGAATGACTAAAGTGTAAACTAGACCCATGAAAGAGAATCACCTTTCCTCGTGTTATTGTTCAAAGGCGGTGAATCTGGTTTTGGTTTGGAATATATTTCTATAATTTTGTTAACTCTTAAGAGAAATTGTAGGTGACACCCCAATCTCATAATTGCAGCAATTCAGAATGCTCGAATGACTCATGCGTGGATTTATATCTTTGAATCTATCCACAATTTAGCTCCTAGAAAATTAAATTGTAAAAAAGTAATTTTATTAAGTTAGTAGTTTTATATTTTATAATAACACAAATTTTTCTGGAAATGATGTAACACCACTACAATGGGGGGATGATTAGGCGATCTGCCTTGCAGAGGGCCTATCGGTGGGCAATTAATAATAAGCGACAAGTGACTATTTAAGGTGTGTTGATAAAAAAAAAAATAGCGAATGTCTTACATTTGTGTAGGCAGAGGTTTCTTAATTGTTAAAGAATGAACTGTTCCATTAAATCGATACCCAGTTAAAGAGTCTATGTGTTTTTATAGGGAAATTTTCTTCATTATACTCATCATACACATTTAGAAGCGGGTGCCACTGAACAAAAAGTGTAGCCAAATAAATTTCAAAGTTTAAAGTTCACACTAATGGTCTAATCGTATGGTAATGATAAAAAAAAAACCCAGTTAAAAACGTTGGGTAAGCCGCTACAAATTTAAAAGCCATTTACTACTAGTCCGTGCGCCAATGTAGCTCTACCAAACTTCTCCGTGTCATTATACAAACTAAATTATCTTGTCATGGCCAGATTGATTATATAATTATAAAAATTGTAATACCAGAATGTATTTTTTAAACAATCCAGGAAAATTGGCTTAGAATTACATGTCCTAAGATACTTTTACTGCACGGTTATTAAATCTATGATTGAGTTAAATTGCCCTTTTTCGTATACATGTTTAACTAATAATCCCTTACAGACCATTAATATTTTATTATATTTTCAACAACAGCAGAGGCAGCGCAGAGACACGGCAGTTGCAGCAATAGCACAACAGTAGCAGCGACAGAAACATCAACGGCAATGGAAGTGGCAGTGAACGCAGCAGTGGCAGCTCACGGGCGGAAAATAAATATATTGACATTTTTAGTTTAGTTAAATTTACAAACAATTAATTCATCTTTTCTTTACTATAACTGTAATGGTAAATTGTTAAATTTCGTTTACTGAATGTTTCAATCTTGCTAGTTACGCATATATTTTTGAAAGCATTCTTCATTGTTTAAAATACACAGCACCGGAAACTCGTGTAAAAGAAAGTACTACTAAATTTTCATAAGTGCAAGTTCATTTGATGACATTTCAACAAATATCCAAGTGTGTAGGTGTGGATATGTAAAACTCACACACAACTTTCATCATAACAAGCAGGCGCCCTAGAATTATTAGTAGGTCTGTGTAATCATCCATCTGAAAAATGTCTTGCTTACAAAAAGAAGTCGATTTTATCGCAAGATGTTATCAAGAATCCTAAATAATTTCTTAAATCATGAAACAATATCATTGAATCTTGAATGTAGTTATAATTATGCAGACGGAGGTAATTTTTGGATCTAATGGGCAAATTATGGCGCCAGTATTTTAAATATGATTCGACTGTAAATAATAAGCATTATTTTAATTCTATCATTGTAAATACCGCTTAGCCCTAATGTATGTTGAAGTAGCCTCCTCTAATCCAGTGCAGTGTTTACATACACTAATAGTATATTTTGCGGCTAGAACAGTGGCTCGGCTCTTCTGTATATAGATAGATCTTAACCTGATTATTGCCAAGTGGCTTTACCTGTGGGTCTGGTTTAACCAAACCGTTGTCATTCTTACTAACCATACTGACCTCTCAAAATGAGAGCTGCATTCCACACTGGGACATTTTGATCAAAACGGACCTGATCACAAGTTAGGCTAAGTGCAGTAAACGCTTTCATAAAATTTATCCCGATCTTTTTCTAAATCTGTGCTGTGAGTTAAATCCATGTAGTAAATATCTAAGAAAAAAATAAAATCTTATTTGTACGGTTATGCAATTTAACAATTAGTCCTAATTAGGATAAACACTGAACACAAACTTTTATTCAAAGATGAACATTTTTTGACGTAATATATCAACACCGTCAATCCAAACAATTAAAATTGTAAACCGCGGTTCAATCAGTTAACTGCTTATAAGTAGTTCGAGGCAAAGAAGAACACTGTTTGTTCAATTATGCATCTTTGCGTTTCAAGTATCCTTTCATTGTGGCATATCTAGGGGAGGGACGGGGAATGGGGAGGCGCACTCCCCCTAAAAAAAAACAGCTTCCCACATTTGACCCCACTGAAATGTTCGAAGAAAAAAATAACGCTTAAGTAGATAGAAGTTATCTCACATCGGCATATCACCTTATTTTACGGGCTAGCGCCCCTCATTTAATCATCGGTCTCCCTCCCCACTTCACCTTTGCGCCCAAATCAGCCCTTTCATTTTCAAGACTCTAGATACACCACTAAAGGCCAACTCAGACAGCGTCGTACGACGCAGCCCGACGCGATTAGAATATTAAACGTGTTTAATGTTTCTCACGACGGCTTAAGACTGTCCCCGACGATAAATCGGGTCGGGCTGCGTCGGCCGACGCTGTCTGAGTTGGCCTTTATAGATTGAATTAAAACAGTTATATTTTGGCCAATGTGAATATCTACCACATCACACGGTATTGTATATACACCACTGTTTATTATAGAATATATTGAATTTAAACATTTATATTT
Source organism: Anneissia japonica (assembly GCF_011630105.1). Lineage (NCBI taxonomy): Eukaryota > Metazoa > Echinodermata > Crinoidea > Comatulida > Comatulidae > Anneissia > Anneissia japonica. The sequence continues at coordinate 300,433 of NW_022725562.1, forward strand.
TGGCCTAGTTTTTGTGAATATCTACCACATCACACGGTATTGTATTAAACTTTTGAGGCCCAGTCAAAATTTATTCACCCTATCAAGATCAATTGAGACAAAGTATGCCTCTGTTACAATTACTGAACATCAGTGGATTGGTGTTTTGCCTGGCTACTCACATTCTTATCTTATCTTATCTTAATGTTTGCGAGAGTAGATACAATAGTAGGGAAATTAATAGGATCTGCCTCTGGCAAAATGATTTGATAAATAACTAGTCAACGAGAGCAAAAATAATACGCAGAAAAATACATTAATAATACGTTTGATGATAAATTATATTGACACCCACGATATAGAATACTGTAATAATAAATGTAAAATCCTAGTCATAATTGGATTGACGATGAGGCAAATAATTGATTAGCATTGTTTGATAAAAAAAACGTGAATATGAATGTTGGGGCATACATCAAAAATATCATATGATAATTCGGTATAATGCTAGTTAAGGATGTGTTTTTATGTTGAAATGTATAAATTTGAACAACTCAGGCAGTAGCTAAAAAGTATTAAAGAATGATAGAATTAAATTTATTTTTTAAATTTTCATATAACAGGTACATTGATCGACTTAATTTGCATATTTTATTGTATATATAAGAATCAAGAGAAGTTTAAAAAATAATAAAATCAAGAAAAAAGGTGAAATATCAAAAAGGCTGTAATGCAGAATGTCTGTAATTCAAATAACTTCATGTATTGATGAATAAAAGTGGTGGTTGTTATACCACAAAAGAGAGAGAGAAAAAAAGAATGCATATGGGCTTGTGACAAGGATATAACAGAATATAAGGCACTCATACGTCCACTCATATTTATTTATTTTTTTTAATTTATTTAAAACATCTTTAGGCAGGATAACATATACAGACGAGATCTTACCGCTGTTTTACAATATGGTCCTGCAAACACATATTACAATAACAACAACAAAAGTAACCATCACAGTACAACAAAATAAACA
>NW_022725562.1:301575-306969 GCF_011630105.1 Anneissia japonica
GGCGAACATTTCTATTTTTAATTAACATAAGTTTGGTTTTGGTAGAATTTACAAGTAATTTATTAAATTTATACCAATTTGCGACATTATTCATTATTGATTGTAATTTGATATTGATATTTTCTACCGATTTTTCAGCAGTGTAGATGACAACATCATCCGCATATATGCTACATAGATGACATGTGTGTCATCTGGTTTGGTGCAGAACATAACCGTGTTGGAGTTAGGCCTACTTGATCGCGACCAGTCCGAAGCTCTCCATCTGTTCAACACACGGAACCCTTTGCCATCAAAATAGATTTACAACATCCTAATATACCAGCTAACAACCCCTAGAGTCACATAAGAGGCCACAAGACAGTCACACCAATTCAGATCCACAAGTCCGAAGCTACGCCTCACATAAATTTCTATATTACTCTTGTATGTCAAAACCTTCTCCATCCAGCATCCTCTCCATCTTCACAGGACATCTTTTTTTTTTCTCAAAAAAAGCTGCCAAAAGAACCTCACTTCGGATCTTACCTCAACTCATTAGTCTTGGATTTGATTTATTTGTTTAGGCACACACACACACACATATATTGCCAATAGTGAATATCACTGTCTACGCGTACGTATTGCAGATGACCAACATCGGAACACGATGCTTTACGCAAACTAAATCTCAATATGAATGGCGTGGCGTTAGTTTGTCAATTTGTTTTGGTGAGAAAACATCCTGCAACACTGACAGGAATTGAACCCAGGACCCTGGACTTGGAAGGCAAACATCTTAACCTGCACAAAGCTATTCAACTCCACTCCCCACTTATTTTTTGGTTTGTATGTAACAGAAACGACCGCATTTCATCGTTTTTATGATACCGTCAAGTCGTTCATAGCAAGAGGCCTTAAAAGCCAATATTTATTTAAAAAAAATCTGGATGGTTGTGAAGCCCCGTTGAAATGGGTCGCCGTCATTGAATGATCATAAAAATGTGTTTGTCTTTACAAACATTCTTTAAAAAACTAATTAGAGCCTAATTCACATCATAACTGGTTTGGAGAACGATTAACGACCGAAAATTAAAAATAAAATAAAACAGTACTGGGAGATGAATCACTCAATGAATATATATAATCATCTGTCAAGACGATGGCAGTTGCCGATTCGGTGGGGAGGGGAGTGGGCGAGGCCCCCCCCCACCCTAAATTTTTCAAAATTATAAAAACAAAGTATAAATAAGGAAAATTATCATTAAATTTAGTTAGTTAAATTTTAAACTGGTTATCATGAGTGTTAAAAATTAGATATACAGCCAAGAAATGTATGTGGAGGCCTATAATGTAGGACTATTATGTAGGTGCATTAATACGTTTTCGCCATTCTAAGCAAAGAGCAACATTTACACGTGTTGCTCTATATGTATACACGTAGACTCGAAAGGCGCTGATTTCGCTAATCGTACGCCTCTAGAAACAACGTATGAAATGCGAACAAAAATCTCACTTGTGTTTCGTAACAGAGACGTTCAATGCTGTTTATGATTGTTATCTAGCTTAATGGACTTACTATAGAATACATTAAAACATCATATTTGCAACTTGACTTGAAAACACAATGAGAATATGTTCTTATTTCTTGACGTTCAAGTATAAGGACCGACATCTTGTGTACGGTACGAGACAGCGCGACCGTCAGGGTGTTTATTATTAAACTCGCAAGAATTAAATTACACGTGGCAAAAACTAAGTTCGATTAGGGTTTTTGCTTTATGTGGCTGATGTAGGCCTAAAAGGGGTTAAGACTGACACAAATGAATTTAATATAGTACAATTAGCATGCATTAATTTAAGATCTGTTAATCCTGTAGATTATTGTGGTAGAATTTGTGCACTAGTTCTCGTTGGATTAGGTCAAAAAACGTGTAGGAATACAAAAACAACCATGTCTGTATGCATCCATACTGCATAGTAACCGAAATTAACCTTAACACAATTATATATATATATATCTGACCATACATATTATCAAGTGAAACCTCTAGAGACAAGGTTAAATGGCGTGATGATGCGTTAAAATACATGACAACGTGTGTGATCTAGAATTATTACCGGTATCTAGCAAAAACGTGTGTGATGGAGGGATGCATTGAGAACGCGTAGATCGCGTGAGAGCTCATGAGCATTTATATCGTAATTGAAATATTATTCTCAGCGGGCAGGCCTAGTTGGTACGATAATATTTACCTTCCGATTTGTTCGGTTATTAAACATTTGACATGTTATTGATTTGAATGTATCAATAACACAAACATGAAACCGCCTCTTTTATACGAAAGTGACATTTTAGCTTGCAGTCAATTACGATACCAAAAAGTTTATTTTATTTTATTTTATTTTAAGAATCAATAGGTTACAAAACATGCGTGCTATTGTGTGTTGGACCGTGGTGCATTTTCAGCCAGGGTTTTGATTAATTAGGCAAAATCAAATGTGCCATCCATGTAATACTGTGTGTAACCTATTCTGCGACAGGGTCCAGTTAAACTACCGGTAAGTCTCATAATGAGGCCTATAGGGAGTTGAGTTGTTTTACCCCGTATTCTTGTATAGTTCGAGCTAAAACTGAAAAATTACGTCATTTCGTATTCTTAAAACGAACTTCGACTAGCACTGCACTACGACTAATTGACGAGAACCTCGACTAAAATGATACCTCCGCAGGCCGAATTTTTTAGTCAGCCTATGGACAGGCTAAATCGCCGACTTGAAATATTTACCCCACTAAAAATGTGTTTTTGTAACTCACGATAAAGTGAAACGAATAAAAACGATTGTATACGCAGGTTTGATATATTTTCGGTGTGTTAAACAAAAGAGACATCAAGTTTAGCTTGCAAAAGAAGAAATTAACATGTTTTCCTAGCCGCATGCGATAGTTCCTGATTTGCACGTAATCCCCTCGCGTTGCAATCACCTGCTTCACCATAACAACAACAAAGATGGCGCCACCCTCGCTCGGGCTCAACTGTATAGTTCTCCAAAGAAAGCAAATTTTCAGTGACTGTTCAAATTCTTTATCGTAATACGTTAACAACTAATATAGTTATTATTATAAAAAATTAATTAAGCGAATGATGGTCTATTATGAATTATGAGGAAATACGTTTTTGAACCACAGACGGCAGCTTAATATTCATCCGCATTACTGGATCTCTAAAATTTCGTCTGCTATTAAAGTTAGCTCTTTTCATTGGTTAGTTTAGTAGTCGTGGCTTGCCAGTCGTCTTCAGTTGAACTACAACTAGGACTTTGATTTAGTCCTACTTCGACTACGTTGTTTGTGAATACAAATTGAAGTTGAAGTTGACTAGCACTAAATTAAGTTCTAGTTCGAAGTTCGACTAAAGTTTGTTTTAAGAATACGGGGGCGTTAGTCGTAACCACTCTATTATTACAAATACATGGCGATAAACATTATACATTTTTTATTTGTTGTATAGCCAATTACCGCTATTTAGTGAGCAGTTTCCATTCAAAAACGGTTCTTAGTTGGATTTGTCCATCAGTGTTGGCAAATTGAAGAAATAGGTCTAAAAAATAAAGTTAAGTACAATATAATTATTGTTTGCATACATTAAAAAAAATTACATAAAGAAGAATGGAGTAAACTAATGTTTGGGGTAAAATTATGATCATAAATCTCGACAATGATCTGTGACAACTCGGATCGTACAAATACCGCTTTGATAAGTCGATTTCATTAGTATTATTTCTAGGATTATTTTCATTATTCTAATTTCGATGTCCTCATTTACAATCACATTAAGTGCCCATATTAAGAGCCAAAGGGGAGAGAATACAAATCGTTCTACTTCTCTCACAATTTCACCATTGTGAAATTTAAGAATATATACAGTATTCTCTGTGGAGTGAAACTTCAGCATTTATGACAAAAACAGATAAAAGATCAGTAAGGCAATCTTTATATTTTTTTTCTTAATGTTATCTAGACATTGTTGTATTTAATAAGATTATAAGTCAATCGTGACGTCATCACTGCAACTCTATTTGTTATCTTTTATTATTTAACAGTAATAATAATAGTAATATCGTATATATATATATATATATATTTGTATGAGTTAGATATGGCTTTGCATTAGTTTATTTCTGTGTTTAAGCCAAGATTATGTGAACTACGCATGTGCAGCATGTGATGCAGCATGTGATGCAGCATATTTGTCGCATACGACATTCTTCGTCGAACCTCATTGCCCATTAACATGTAGAACAAGTCGCTAAAAAACAAGTAATGAATCGCATCACTGGAATCATTAATAAACTTACGATGTCATGGTTAATGTACATTTTTAATTGACCTATTTAAACCTAAAAATTAAATAATTATACTTTAGTGTTGACCCAGTATAAGGCCGATTAATTGGACCCATGTGAGCGCAAAAAATAAATAACACGATAACATGGACGTATTTTAGGACACGTAACAGCTAATATATAACGTGTTGTTGTTCGCTTTTTTACGTGAGAGTTTATAGGCTTTCCGCCACTGATTGTATGATAAGATATACAGATTCTTAGCTCATACTTTGATTAACACTAACAGCATATTTACACATTAATTAATTATTCAATAATCTATTGAATAAAAGACAATAACGCCCGTATTCTTAAAACGAACTTTAGACGAACTTCGAACTAGAACTTCATTTAGTCTTAGTTGCAACTTCAACTTCAATTTGTATTCACAAACAACGTAGTAAAAGTTCTAACTACGACTAAATCAAGTCCTAGTTGTAGTTCAACTGAAGACGACTGGCAAGCAAAGGCGTAGATCCCGGGGATGGGGGGATATATCCCCCCAATATTTGACATGGGGGGATGGTCCATTGTATCATCCCCCCCCCTCCAATATTTTGACTATGTATGGGATAAAATGGAGTTTTACACACTTAAAGACTGTCACAGAAATAATTTGCACTGTCTTATGCGCTTACAAAGATGAAAATTAGCATAATTTATTAATGTTGATAACATTTTATCTGGTACCAATCTAAGCTCTTCTTTCCTTAGATGTTAGATGTGCTTGCAAAAAAAGCCACATTTCACACTCAAAGGGTGTGTACGACATCAGTAATGTTATGTCAATTCCAAGAATGTTTAAGGATATATCGGTTGATGAGGAATTTATTGATTAGGCCTATAATAGCAAATTGCATCAATTTATTTTGCATAAACAAGAATTCCAGCTTTATTTGGGCACATCCCCTGTCAGCACATGGGCACACATTGGCGCCAACACCAGGCGCGTAACAGGGGTCTTGGGTCAGAGTGGGTACGGTAGTTATTTTCCCGGTTAGTAATTTACCATACCTACCCCACCCC
>NW_022725562.1:307495-308100 GCF_011630105.1 Anneissia japonica
ACTCCCTAAAATGTGCAATTTATAGAGGAAATTGGCCTACTGTAACAAGAAATACGAGCAAAGAATTTGAGAATTTTAGGCACTTTCAGAGGATGCATTTGTCAAGGGGTGGGGAAAGATTTTCAAAAGATGGATATTTTTACCTTGTCCCCCGGTTTTTTAAATTCTAATTTCATTGGAATTGATCAAAACTCCCTAAAATGTGCAATTTTAAGAGGAAATTGGCCCATGCCAACAAGAAATGCGTGCGAAGCGCGAGAAATTTGAGGTTTTTAGGCACTTTCAGGGGACGAAAAGGGCATCTAAAAAGAGGTGGGGAAGATTTCTCAAAGATAGATATTTTCCCCTTGTCCCCCAGTGGTTAAGCCAATGGGCAGCATAGATCAAAGGAGTTATGACAGTTTTTGAAGTGGAGAAGAGGTTGAGTCTGGTCATTATGATATCTTCCTTTTTATTCTTGTCTTTATTTTTCTCTTGTCTTTTTTTTCTTTTCTTTTCTTTTTCTCTTCTTTCTCTTTCCCTCCCTCTCCCCTCTTTCTTTTCTCTTATTACCCAGCCCGGTACGACGGCTTGGTCAGCCCGGTAAAAACCGTCAGGGGAGGGGC
>NW_022725562.1:308130-309571 GCF_011630105.1 Anneissia japonica
CTCCGCGCCTGTTACGACACTGGCTAACACGCCAATCATCCCTCCCCCCAATGAAAAATATTTTTCTACGCCGCTACTGGCAAGCAACAACTATCCAACTAACTAATAAAAAGAGCTAATTTTAATAAGAGACGAAATTTTAGAGATCCGGTAACGCGGAAGAATATTAAACTGCCGTCTGTCTTTCAAAAACATATTTCCTCATAATTCATAATTGACCATTATTCGCCTAACTAATATTATATAATAATAACTATATTAGTCGTTAACATCAAACGATAAAGAATTTGAATTGTTACTAAAAATTTGCTTTCTTTGGTGAACTATTATAGTTGAGGTCGAGCGAGGGCGGCGCCATCTTTGTTGTTGTTACGGTGAATCTACGTGACCGCAACGCGAGAGGATTTCGTGCAAATCAGGAACTGTTGCATGTGGCTAGCAAAACATGCCTTTTGGAAGCTAAACGTAATGTCCCTTTTCCTGAACACAGTGGAGATACATCAGAACTACTTACACAATCGTTTTTATTCATTTCACTTTATCGTAAGTTACAAAAAGCACGTTTTCATTTTGGTAAATATTTCAAGTCGGCGATTTAGCCTGACCCTAGGCTGACTAAAAAAATCGGCCAACGGAGGTATAATTTTAGGCGAGGTTCGCGTCATTTAGTCGTAGTGCTAGTCGAAGTTCGTTTTAAGAATACGAAATGACGTAATTTTTAAGTTTTAGCTCGAACTACGACTAAAGTTTGTTTTAAGAATACCGGGGTGAATCTAAGCAAAGCTAATGGGGCCAGTGAGGCAGATTATCCCTTAGTCATTGTGTTAGAATGAAGAATTTTCCAAAATTAAGACTACTTACGGAAGTAATTTTAAAGGTAAAAGATACTCTTCAACTCAATACCAAGATATGATGTAATTCATGATTCACGAAGAACATTTTAACACATTCTCACATTTGTTAGAATTTCGCAAGAATACGAATTATTGAATAAACAAGATAATTATAGAATAATATATAATCTGATAAATATTTTCTGAATAAAAATTTGTATCCAATTCTATATCTTGTGCCACATAATTATGTATAAGTAATATTACAATTCTAAGATGGATGTACTACTTAAAGATATAGAAAATTGATTTAATTTAATTGTATGTTATGTAAAACTATGTTTACTTGGTTGTGTGTATTTCATATTAAATTTATATTTTTGAAATTCTGACTAGACAAACACTATAACTATAACCACATCACAAATACGATCTATTTTTGTATCTACAATTTGAGGAAGTAGTCTACCCTCTTGGTGTTTACACCGAATAAATCCAATCCAATCCTAAACAATCTCTTTGATGTACCATAGAAAAATAGATCATAATTGTCTTTGATGTATTACTGTACCGTACCTATTCATGTGCCGAAAACCAACTTGATATTT
>NW_022725563.1:0-1116 GCF_011630105.1 Anneissia japonica
TATTTTAGTTGTTATTGTTGCCCGACCACGCCACACGAGTTGTGTGTGCCACCGTTCTAAAGGTGAAGTGTCAATAAATAAATAAATAAATAAACAGAGTTGGTGTTGTTCCAAATCAGACCAAGAATCTGGATCAGTGGATCTGGATGATCTGAAGACATTTCTTCAACGAAACAGACGGTGATCATTCTGTTTGATCATGGCATAGAGATCAATGGGAAAGTGAGACCTCTTGTGTACAAGCTACCAGGGGTACCGAAGACTTTGAATGTACCATTTAACCACATCAAAATACTCTCTTGTGTCACATCACTTTTAAAGAAATGAATTATAATTCCATGCCTGAACTGAACAGTATTGCATGGGTCAATGTTGAAAAAGCTATAAAGTTACTTTCTATAATCAGTCTTTGTTCTATCGTTGATTTTAAGAATGTCTTTGTGGTTATACAAATAAGGACCTAAAATGAGAAAGTCTATTTACGTAAACGTTTATATGCAGTGCTCTGAGGCTTTTCCTTAAAATTCTGTAGTGGAAGGTCAAAGCAACCTAATCACGCTCTAATAATAACCGTCATGTTGTGTTTACACTTCACTTGTGTGGCATAAAATGCGCTACTTGCGAGTGTTTATGGTTACACGATTACTGTATATCTATAAATGAATAGGTATATTATAGTAAGATACCGGTACCCTCTTGCTATTTGCATTCATTATGGAGTATGAATTTCCTATTTAAGGCAGGCAGGAATGGCTGGAGAAGTAAAATAGGCGCAATTTTGTAACAGTAGTGTCATCTTTCACCCAGGGTATTTACTACTTCCGCTGATCATGCGCTGATGCACCACGCAATGAGAAAAATGACTCAGAACATTGTTCAACTTTTGACCGGGGTTATTCAAGGTTTAAAAAAATGATAAAAGAACACGAGTGTTTGTACTTATGTAGGCGAAATTAACGTATTGTATAAACTTAAGCATTATTCTATGCATCAATCGGGAAAATGTTCAATGTTCATAATTTTAATTTAACCAACACTAATTCTTCAAACGTTTCCTAACAATCGTCAATAGAAGTATTTCAATACCTTTATAATAACTAGCGTTCGTGATCATAA
>NW_022725564.1:0-2046 GCF_011630105.1 Anneissia japonica
GAAATGAAAAGTTGATTATCAGCATCAATCCTCTCAAAAACTGGAATTCCAGGAGCAGGGTTTGCCTGTTTTATGACGTCTGGTACTCCTACACGGTTGGTTCTCAAGGTTCCGCATGCACCTAAACTTACACCTTCAAGGGATGAAAAAAGAGCTGGGGAAGAAAAATAGTTATCCATGTACACATGATGTTTCTTACCTGTGATTGGTTCACACACCTTCATTACTGTCCTTTGTGTAGCACCAGGCCCATCTTCACCTCGACCGATATACAAATTCTGGTTGTACACATAACCAGTTCTGGAATCGGCCAAGGTCCACACTGTCATCCCTCGTTTATGCGGCTTCATCGGATGGTAGGTCTTGAAACTTACCCTACCTTTGAAAGCAATAACACTTTCATCCACTGAAACATTCCTAGATGGGTAAAAAGCACTTTGAAAATTAGTCATCAAATGTTCCATAAAAAATCTTACCTTGAATCCTTTGTCATAGTTTGGATTATCTCGGGCAGGAGCAGCGTCGTTGTCAACAAGATGCACACATCGAAGAAGTAAGTTGAAACGATTCCTCGACATAATCGAGCGAAATCCAGGCTTATTCAAAAGCCATTGCTTAGACCAGTGCAACTCATAACTACCTCGCCTATCAAGACCTAAATCTAGAAGAATAGAAATAAAAGCACGTACCTCGTTTATGTCAGTGTTCCGCCAGTCTTTCATTACACCTAACCTACCTGCATTTTGAGCAATAATCCTCTCCGCGTACCGGTTGGTCTCATCCACTATGAGCTGCAACAACTGATCGTCAATAAAATGGTGGAAGATGTCGAATATAGATGAATCCTCGTCATGTACCAAAGGTCCACAACGTTCACTGAATTCACCTAAATAAAATTATGATAATGATTAATTCAAAAGGCCTAAAGCAGATACAATAAAACAAAGACTCCCTATGCAACAAATAATCAGAATGGAAAATATAATAAAAAATGAATAATAAAACAGCAAAGGTCTAATTTATGATAATACTGATACTAAATATTTCAAGTAAATACACAGTGGACGAAAGCTAGAGAATAAATTATATATTATTAGTCTCAAAAGTGTTGCTGTTATTTACTGCTGTACAGACTAATGCGGCTATACATTTTATTCATTAAATATTTCAAAATAGCCTAAAATCAATAGAAATATAATTAAAAAAATAAGTAAAAAGAAAATAATAATCAAAATTAATTTTTTTTTAAATTAAAAAAAAAACGAAACGAAAGAGGAATAAATAAGCTCTACACCTATCTAAAAAAATCTAACTAGTCTAGGCCCAAAGATTTCCAGGACTAGGCCTAGGCCTATCCAATGAAAAAAAAAGCGATTGAAAAAAAAAATTATAGTAATAAAAATAACATGTTTGAAGAATAGAAAACAGTAATACTAGCTCCAAATAAGCATTCGTATAATGTAAATCTATAAATTTACCTAACCAAGCATCGTCATAAGCACGATCCTTCCATTCTAATCTGTCCACCATTCGTTGTGCTCTAGGCCCAATTGGTATCATCATCCTCACTGCTGCTAGGGCTTCTCTCCCGCTCGTCGTCGTCGTCGTGCCTGCCTTGAAAAATCTCGCGTTGTAATTCCTCTTCGTCGCTGTCGCTGTCATCAAAAATTAGCTGTAGGGCTTCCTCAGCGTCCATTGGGGATTTATAAATGAAAAAAACCTAAGTTGGAAAAAAAATGATCGCTTTTGAAATGATATTTCGAAAGATTTTGTAATAAGCAAAATTCTGTGTTGTCGATGCTAAGATGCAGAATTTAATTGGCTATTCAAAGAAAGCTATCCCAACATGCAATTCGTAATGGTAATAGGTGAAATTCGAGTAAATACTGGCTTCTATAATAGTTTAGGCGAAAGCGAGCGCCGGTGGTTGCGAGAGAACTTTATATATCGGTGGGGGTGAACGCAAGTGGTAGGTTAAGGGCATTGTCACTTTTTGCACAAAAGTGCTTATCTCGCCGAGTTGAGCACTTAGTGCAAATTTTTGAT
>NW_022725565.1:0-1104 GCF_011630105.1 Anneissia japonica
GCCAAGTTGAGCACTTAGTGCAAATTATTTACTTTTTGCCATATTTCGAGTACTGTTAAAAAAAACTACCAACTTTCAATGGAATAGTGTTTGTTTCAGGGTATCTCACCGTGCCTAACAAAAAAAATTACATTTTGACTCAACTTTTTAACATTGTCACTTTTTGCACAAAAGTGCTTATCTCGACGAGTTGAGCACTTAATGCAAATTTTTGACTTTCTGCCATATTTCGAGTACTTTTCCGAAAACTAAAAACTTTCAATGGAATAGTGTTTGTTTCAGGCTATCTCACCGTGCCTAATAAAAAAAAATACATTTTGAGCCAACTTTTTAACATTGTCACTTTTTCCTCAAAAGTGCTTATCTCGCCGAGTTGAGCACTTAGTGCAAATTTTTGACTTTTTGCCATATTTCGAGTACTGTTAAAAAAAACTACAAACTTTCAATGGAATAGTGTTTGTTTCAGGCTATCTCACCGTGCCTAACTAAAAAAAATTATATTTCGACTTAACTTTTTAACATTGACACTTTTTGTACAAAAGTGCTTATCTCGCCGAGTTTAGCACTTAAAGCAAATTTTTGACATTCCGCCATATTTCGAGTACTTTTCCGAAAACTAAAAACTTTCAATGGAATAGTGTTTGTTTCAGAATATCTCACCGTGCCTAACAAAAAAATTACATTTTGAAAACTTTATAACATTGTCACTTTTTGCACTAAAGTGCTTATCTCGCCGAGTTGAGCACTTAATGCAAATTTTTGACTTTCTGCCATATTTCGAGTACTTTTCCTAAAAACTTCAAACTTTCAATGGAATAATGTTTGTTTCTGGGTATCTCACCGTGTGTATCTAAAAAAAAAGTACATTTTGACTCAACTTTTTTAACATTGTCACTTTTTGCACAAAAGTGCTTATCTCCCCGACTTGAGAACTTAGTGCAAATTTTTGAATTTCCACCATATTACGAGTACTTTTCCGAACATTTTCAAACTTTCAATGGAATAGTGTGTGGTTGAGGCTCTCTCACCGTGCCTAACAAAAAAAAATTACATTTTGACTCAACTTTTTAACATTGTCACTTTTTTCACAAAAGTGTTTATCTC
>NW_022725566.1:0-10216 GCF_011630105.1 Anneissia japonica
ATGAACAGGAAAGACAGGAATATTTCTCTTCTCAAGAGTATTTTCTGAGCACAAGTCAACATGTAATGTTATGTGAAAACTTGGCGCTTTAGATGCCAATTCACGAAAATATTAATAATATTAAATATATAGTACAGACATAAAAAAATACTACTCTAAATACTACTCTCTACACTACCACAATCATATATTCAATTTGGTGCAATGGGTTAATTGTTTTAATTCTTGTCGTTTAACAGGTGGAGCCGATATCCAACGACACCAATACGTATATTTCCCGCAAGAAATAGGCCTACAGGAGGCATGGCAGCCCTATTACCCACGGGTGCTTGCGAACGGAAGAAGAGCGCTTCAGCGATGGGTATTGCCGCAACCCAATTATATGAATGTCGTCAACCAACCGATGTTTTTAAAACCATCTTTCCCTGGGGTGCGGTATGGAGCATTAAGATACAAGATTTTTATTTATCGATGATTAACATTGTTATTATAATTAAAATATGTATTCTGGAACAGACGGATGTTGATAACCTGCAGTTCTTATCCCAGAGGGTACTCTTAATCTACTTAAATCGACTATATGTAAATAGGTAATTGTTTATTTCAGTGTATGGTTTCAAGATCAGTGGTGGCACTGAGATTTGCCAAATAAGCCTTCGATGGTCCAGATGCAAAGCCCTTATGAAAATTTGACAATGGACTTGAGAGGCTATTTGTAGTAGGCCTAGTAATTAAACGTTATTCCATAATTAAACAGACAAAATGTACATTCCTGATTCAAGCTTAATGGAAAAGGGAACTCAAATAAGGCAAAGCTTTTAAGCTGACACCCTTGAAAAAGAATCATTACATAGGATTATTATTTTAAACAAGAATATATATATAAAAGTATATAAGAAACACAAAAATCATATTTTGTAGTTTACATTATAAGAACTTAAATATAAAGGGCAAAAAAATTTTTTTTCAATAAAATACTTACTTATAGGCCTATATTGTTAAATGTATGTAAATTTGACAATTGTTTTATACAGGCTGGAACATTGTTCCACATTTTTGCTCCTGTGTAACTGATTGACTTTAGTCCAAGAGTTGTTCTTCTAAGATTTGTTGTTAGATGTTCATTGCTTCTAGTAAAATGAAGATCTCCTCAATATTTTGGTTTACTCCACAGGTGGACTGCTTCATTTAAAATATTATATCACAATGATTTATTTAGTAAGAATTCCAAAATTCATACAAAATTACGAATATCTTTCGCCATTCAAGATTCTTTCTGAATAAACCAATGGTTTCCATAAATTGTGATTTACAAGTATGTAAGCCTGAGATGTGTATTTTGTTGGATTTAAATGCTTAATTAGTGTAAGGAAACGGTTTTTTAATTTCAGTTGAGTCAGTTCATCGTTATCATCATTATTGCCATTACAGTCATCATCGTCATTATAATTAATTGTCATTGTACTCATTATCAACATTTTCACCATTATCACCGTTGTCATCCACCATCCTCCATTGCCATTATTACCACCATTATCATTATCATCATCATCATCATCATCATCATTGATTGAAAATATAAGGCCTAGTTCGTTATTGATAATCGTACTTGATTGGCCTAGCTAGTACATCATACAGCAAATTATCTCTTGATTGTGGTCTGAATGAAATGCAGAGATCCTCTAGTTGTATACGTTTGAGTTTGATAAGTAGCTTAGATATTTATTCTCATATGCAAACTGAATATTTTAATAAATTGAATAGTAGAATTTAATCACTAGTTGAATCATAAATAATGCAATAATGAGTAGGCTTTTCGTCGAATTGTATGTAATGATAGTTTAGGTACAGTATATATATGCATATCGGTTGTGATGGGCCTTTATTACTTTCATCAGCTTTTGCAAAGAAACAAAGTGAACAATTTCTTTTAGAATAGTATTAGGCCTAAGTCCCAAGGACCTAGCACGGGTTAGGAGCGATAGCATTGGGACTTGGGATCCGATTATCGCTTTTAAAATGACTGATTTAATATTGATTAGGTCTTGTTAGTCTGATATTGTGCTTTCTGTTCTAATGTCTATATATTCAGAAGCATTATCACAAAATCGTCCTAAGTTTATTTGGTTTAGAGATAAATGTGCGCTGTTTTATTATTATTATATATATATATATATATATATATATATATACATTTCAATCAAAATAAAATGTATATATTTTGTATGTATGTATGTATGTACGTACATATATCACAGTATGTTTTGATAGTTGACTGTTGTTTCGTCATGTGCTATTTCGAGAAACGTTAGATTTGGTGTTTGAGCGTTAAATATATGTAATGGTTAAATTAACAACAAATAGAGAATGAATGTATTTATGAAGATAGCAATGTCAACTTTTTAAAGCAATGCAAACAAAGTATTTGTCTTGTATATGAATCAAGTATTTGACACTGGCATAATAAAAGGTATATTAATGGTTCATCTCGTATTTGTTTTCTTTATCTCACAATTATCGGCTATTGAAATAGACCTATCGGAACGGAGGAGTCGGTAGCGGTTCCGCATGGTTTTCATTTTGATGTCATGGGTTCGAATTCTGCCAAAATTTATTTTTAATGTTTGATATTCGTGAGCCATCCTGATAATGTTGTTTTTGACTATGATTATAGTAAACGAACGTTAATTATTTGTTGAAACCGGTAAAAATTTCCAAGCTTTCATGGCGTAATGCCCTTTATATATTTAATGAAGCTTGGATAGGCCTAATTAGGCCTAGTAGTTTTTACAGTATTTGTATGCGTTTTCCAGAGGCTGTTCGCCGAGAGATGAGCGTGTCATAAATGTGATAAAGCTGGTAGGCCTATGCTGCCTCATCTCTAATCATCGTTGTTTGTGAAGAACTGAAACAAATGGAAAGGCAAATTCGAGAAAAAAACACAAACAACGATGTATAGGCATAGAGATGAGGGCCCGGAGGATACTGGCTTTCTCACATTGTATGCACGTATTGTATATAATATTGCTTAACTCCATTCTGTAAAACATCTTGTACATGAAAATTTCATAAATGCAGTGTGATCCAGGGCTGGGGTTCTTTACCGAGTACCGGGTGCGTGAGTGCCAAATCCAGGGGACACGGTCCGGGGTATAGCGGGTGAGGTCTACGGATAATTCCCTTAAAGGTCAGGAGTCTTGGCAATTTCACCTCGTATCACACTTTTACACACTTCGCTACACTCTAGAATGCAATGACAGGAATACAATATCCAAACAAAAAAAAATATTTGGAATAAAATTAAACCATAAAATCAATACATTAATAGAACGTTAGTTCTCCTGTTCACTATAAATCAGATACATTACCTAAAAATAAGACCATCCCTCCTCGAAGCAACTAACCACCCGAAATACTCTCGAGACGATGGAATCCAATTCGATCAGATATGATGCTTTTGGCCCTGAATCTTTGGCCCAATCATGGAAAAAAAATAAACATTGACCAATCTGAGTTCAATTAGAGGTAAACGGTGAGCGCCGGTAAATACCGTAAGGACGCATAATATTTCGTTAAATTATCCACTTTCTGTGTCAGATTTTGTCCAATATTTTGTATGTTTTTCATCACAAAATAAACTTCAAATACAAGTTAAAAAAACATTTGTTGCAATTTTGTAAATTTTTGGTGGTCTCAAACCGTAGATTGCCTGGACTAACGCGTTCACATAGGCCTACGTTTACACTACGGTATCTTTTTTGGGACCAAAACTATCAGGTATTTGCCGGCTTGTATAGGCCTACTCTGGACTAAGCTTGAGCAAAATTAACATTTCTGAAATGAAAGTACAAATTTCACTAGCATTACAATTCATAAAGCAAATGCTTATAATGATTTTGGCGTTTTTATTTTTTCTCTTTACGAATGTTTTTTAATGTGATTTAATTTAATGTGAATTGTTGTTTTTTGCTTGTTAATATAACGCAATTTAGTTCTTATTACTACAATGTTATATTTGGCAATTCTTTTTGCCTTTGTATTGTTTATATTTAAATGTTTGAATAAAATATACCATAAAAATATTGAATTGAATATTTAATATTTAATGCAGACAAAAAAGTGAACAAAAATCAATAGGCCTACTAGTACGGAGCCTAATCATCATAAACAAATATAAAATTTAGAAAATAAAAAACAAGGCATACTCATGTTTGTTCAGATGCACAGATCTATTTCAACAATTTCATAGGACACACTTTTGAAGACTGGTCTTGGTCGGTCATACAGTACTGACCGAGCCTATCCACAAGGTTATAGGACCTACAGGACTAACGATACAACTTTCTGCACAATGTGCTGTTATTGTTTAGCATGAATATTTATTGTTTGTAAATGATGTAGCATTTGATATGCAGAACCCATACCAGTAATATATAGGCCTATCTTTTATGACTGTAAGTGCCATTATGGCAAAATGAATTAAAACATTAATTTAGTGGTGGCCTACTGCCAGCAGACAATATTTTACAAAGACAGTCACATTGAGGCGGCGACTATTATCAACTACTGACCTAACCAACTATAGACACGAACAAAATAAGTCATAAAAAATACTATGCGATTTAAATTAGGTGGGTTACAAGATGGGTATTGTTTACGGTATTAGCTTGATTGTTTTTAATACACAAACAATCGTCATCGTCGTCGTCGTCGGCGGCGGCGTCGTCGTCGTCGTCGGCGGCGGCGTCGTCGTCGTCTTCTCCTCTTCTCCTTCTTCAACCCCGCTTTTATCATGTCCTCCTTGACACAGTCATTCTACCTTCGTTTTGGCCTCCCTCTCTTTCTGGTTTTCGTCCTTCAGTTTCATAACACGATTTCCCACAGGACTGCTCCCTACGTTTGATGTGCCCCCACCGTGTATCGTCTCTCTCAACTTCCCACTGATATCTCCCACCTTCAACTTTCCAAGTATAGTCTCATTCCTGAGTCTGTCTTTTAATGTCACGCCTAGGAAGAACCTCAGCATTTTCATTTCTGCAATCACTTCCATCAGCCGTTCCTGTTTTTTGTTACCGTCATATCATTTCCCCCATCCCATACAACATTGCTAGTTTTAGCATGGTCTTAACAGCTTGACTTTCACTCTTGGTGGGACCCTCTTTGTACAACATACCAGACACCTTCTCCAGCTGTTCCATCCTGCCTGGATCCTCTTTCGTATCCCCCCCCACTCCCCTGTTTATATAAATACATAAATAATGTTTGGTGCTACAAGACTCTTTTTGTGATGACACCTCACACACACACACGCGCGCGCACCCACACACACACACACAACTCCCCCAACACACATAAGATAATACAGTTGATGTATTTACTACACTAGATACATATTTATTTTCATTCATATTATTATAAATATAACTATTATTAATATTATGAATATTACAAATTATATTACTATCTTTATTTTAATTATCCTTCAGTATTATCAATATATTCATCACCACCATCATCATAATAATCAAAAACCTATAAATATTACAAATTACTATCTTATTATCCTTGTCCTTATCCTTGTCATCATTATCAATAACATTATCAACACCATCATCATCATAATCCATTATCCATATTATTATTATCATTATCATAAGTCGTAATCATATAGTGGTTTTTCTTTCGTTTTTATAGGTACATAGATTCTTTAAAGCTTTTACTCAATTGCAATAACTAACAACTTTTCTCTTGTTGAGATTCGTTAATTATCATCTAGCTTTATCGCCATTGCTGCCAGCTTTTCATAGTACGGCATGGAATCTTCCACCATCTTCCTCACTTCATCGCTGAACTCCGATAAGGGCGTTTCTGTTTCCGTATTCTGATCTCGTATTTGAAAGCCAGTACTAGTGTACGCGTTGTCATGCGCAGATGTGGAAGCTGCGAACAATGACTGAACACTTTTTGCTCGCTGCCAACGAGGATCAGGACCAGGATTCCATTTTAACATGCTCTCTTTGTACTCAAGACCAACAGCTTCACAGAATGCCTTCATAATTTTATCTGGTGATACCATAAGGTCGTCTGCGTCAATTACTATTGGTTTCTGACCCATCTCGTCGCGGACGTACTCCAGTAATTCAAGCACGTTACGATGAGGGGATCCCTGTAAAAACGTGGGGTCTTTCGTTGAGAAGCTGCTCTTGTCAACACCAAACCCCTGTGCTCTATCCTTTATTTTATCGACTGAAACATGCACTTTACTTGGCTTTCGAATGAGAAAAACATGTTGGTATCCTTGCGGAATACTGTCGAAATGGCCATAAATTGCTCTTGCTCCATCCTTCATGAATACTAGATCTCTACCGGGATACTCTTTTTCTAAGGTGTTCTTAACCCACTCGAATGTGACGTGCTGGACGTCATCTAGACACTCGATTAAGGGTTCCAATTGTGGAATGTTCTTGCCTCTTTCAGGACCAAACATATTTGCTGTGAAGTATGGCTCTTGGAAGAGTTCAGCGTTTTCAAAAGTGGACATGCATTTTAGAAATGCTGTCGATAAGGAACGAGGTGTGATCCACAATGCAATGCGAACCTGGCGTCTTTCTGTCATCCTGCAGACAAATTTATGAAAATGCAAATTAGTTTTATATAATAAAACGCTTAGCTAGGCCTATAGCAAATACGGATCTAGACAAAACACATTGTTTTTATAAAGATATTAACGGTTACACTGTACAAAACCCATTTCATACAATACTTTTATCCAGTTATCCATGACAAAATACGAAACAATAATTTGGAAAAGGGAGTAGCCTATACTATCAATCAATCAATCAATCAATCAATCAATCAATCAATCAATCAATCAATCAATCAACCAATCAACCAATCAATCAATCAATGGATTTATAAGGCGCAAGGATTTACTACGGGGAAATATGCAAAGAACATACCAATAAAAAATAAGTGCACAGATCATTATCTTCTATAATCAACTAAGATTAGGATGAATATTTTCAATTAGGCCTATCTTTTATTATATCCCGAATTTCACCCATATTCGGGAGAATTTTTTTTTAAAAATAATTTTTGATTATTTTAACAGAAATGAAATCTAAATTACTTAATTTCCTTCATACACTAAAATCTCAATGCCTTAATGAAGCTTAGGCTGTAGCAAAACAGGATGAACCTGAAATCTCTTCGACAGAAAGATGAAAATGGAATTTCTCTGCATAATGGAGGAGCAGCGAATAGTGAGTGAAATTCAGCGCAGGGTTAAAGAAAACTTAATAAATGAATGTCCAGAATTATATCTGCCATGCACCCGCCCCTACCAAAGAATTATCAGGTAGGCCTATGTAACCAAAAAAAAAAAATCAAAATCACGGAGCAGATTGGGGAAAAAAATGAAGTGGCAGATAAATTTTATGATGAAATAAAGTAAAAGTATCATCGAAAATGCATCCCTATAGTTCCATTCCTTTGATCCACACTAAAATCAGTGGCTGCTCGAAAAATATGCCGACAGGGGCCCGACATTGGGTCCCGAACCAATGGGCACATCAGAGCCAGGGTCCCGGAATAAAAATTCCTGGTAGGGTTCATGAGAAGATTTAAAAATTGGGCTTTTATGCCACACAGTAATCAAAATAACATTATTAGGATAGGCAAAGTAATATTTTCGGTCCGACGATCTAGTCGTGGTGTCGAATGACTGGAATGAATGCCAAATAGGATGTACGTTTACTAAGAAAACAATACACAACAGACCGCTATTGGTGATACGTATAAGGCATGACATAATTATGACCAAGCAATTTCTTCTGGTTTTAAAATAGTATAATGTATCTAACACATTTTATGCTAAACACGTCAAGTACCTAAGCAAATTTCGCCCAGACAGGTTTAAACGCGTCACCAAGCCGGACAAAAAATGCGTAGGGTAGGCCTAGATCTTCCAAATATCTCTTACCTTAGTTATTTCTGGGTGTCTGCTGACGTCGTGACTGTGACCGCAAGATGACTAAATTGTATTAAATAGTTTCGCCATGGTTTTTAATAACTGACAGAAGTACCTGTAAATATCACATTCGGGAATCTAACAACCAGAGTGGCATGCCCATCTGACCAGCACATTTCAACCATTTGTTCGCGCATTAATGATACTCTGTACATTCATTTAAATTTAAGTGCCATAAAACACACCTCGTGGTAAAATAGTAACCGCCGATGCCCTTATCTTGTTGCACCATTAAACTTTATTAATAGGACATAATCGATATCATGTTTAATACTTGTTTGTAAGCAAATATGTCTAGACTAGTTTTATTAGGTGCAGGTCTCCCTCTTCTAATTAAAAACCTCTCAAATTAAAGACCACTTCCAATTCAAAAACACTTTGATGTATGTTTATTATAATTAGACATTAAAGCTGCTAAAGGCCATGGAAAACGCAGCCCACTAAGCATCATTGGCTACAAAACACCTTGTTTTTTTTACAACCTGACACCAATCATATGTAAAAAGTGACATTAAAACTGAGAATTAATTGGTGTAAAAGCTGTTCTTTGAGGTTTTTGAAAGCACACTGGAAACAAAGGTGCGGCCCTCAATGTTAAATCAGAAATTCACTTTGGCCCTCCGACCGATTGTTATGCCCACCCCTGCCGTAAATGCTCGAAAATAAGCACCGCTCTCGAATAGTAAGCACCCACCAAACCTGACTTTTTTTCGCTAAGTATAAATTTGTGTGGCTACACTTTATTTCAGCCCTCCAGCTACCAACTCAAGGAGAGCAACGATGCGATTGAATTGGACCAGGGACCAAAAATCTGAATCTCCATGGTTGAGCGCACACAGAGTAGCTACCACCAGTTTTATATTTATTCATTTATTTATTTTTACTTCTTAGCCAACTGAACTATACTGTTGCCCCGCCTTGTAGAATTGAATAAAGCCGGTCTCACATGTTGCGATTTTTTTTCCTTACAAGCTGGGCTATGACATATTTGTCGTCTAAAATCATCTGGTCCGTATATATATCGTAGAATTTTGGAACATGTTAAAACAATAATAGTCGTACGTGTAGTAGCGCAGCTTACGTTTGCGTAAATATAAAAGCAATGTCTGCTTTTTAAAAGCCGGTTTTCCACTAGGCGAATTTATTCGCGCGAATCGAAGGCGTCGGTACGGGTCCTGAGAATTTCGCTGAAGCGCAAACTCCGATGGAAACGTGAATGCGCATGAACGACGCTTTCGATTCGCGAAAACCGGCTTTAGTGCAGTGTGCTACTTAGCAGGTACAGTACCCAGTAATAAGATATCAACTGATCCACTTTTTTCAATATTAGGTTAACACACACATGTAACAGCATACACAATATGACAATAAAAATCACTAATTTATACCACGAAATCTTTCGATGGCTCAACCATCATTATCAAGTGAGGGTCGCATATACTAACACGTAAGCTTATATATGTAGTAAATGAGCAATGAAGCCAGTTTTCCATGCTTTAGGCGAATTCATTCACGCGAATCGAAAGCGTCGTCCATGCGCACGCACATGCACATTTTTATAGGAGTTTTCGCTTCAGCGACATTGGTAGTTTTAACTGTTTCTACTTTTTGTGAAGCGAAAAATGTGCGCAACCAATCAGAGCTCAGGAACCGAACCGACGTCTTCGATTCGCACGAATAAATTCACCTAGTGGAAAACCGGCTTAAAAGAGTAAGGTGATTCGGTTTAGACCAATGGGAAGACAGAATAAATAAGGCTATTAAAGAGTTAATGTAATATTAAAATGTGCCAGCTGCTTGTTTAAGTTAGGTCGTTCCCAATATGACAATACATTTTAATGGACCTTTCTAGAGTGTCAATCGAAGTTAACAACTGGCCAATCAGAACAAGACCAGGAATACGCATGTGTTATACAAACACAAGAAAGGTCTATGGAAAACACACAAGAGCATGCCAGTTTTTGCTTTCTTTGTAAGGTATTCTTTATTTGGTTTTCAATTCACCGGGTGTACAATCAATATACCATGGTGTGTTATCGCATCACACCATATCAAACAAGAGTGAATCTAAATCTTGAAATTTACAGAGCAAGTCACAAATTCACAAAAAGAAAAATATATATTATTTCTTAATCAATACGGAAGGGATAATATCTATAACAATTCTTCCTATCCACACACCTACAT
>NW_022725566.1:10236-15253 GCF_011630105.1 Anneissia japonica
TATATACTGTATATAACAACACAACAAATAAATATACTTATTCGCATGAACGTAGGTATATATTATATATACATATATTTCATAATAAAGTAAATCATACTGTATTTAAGATGTAGATATGCGATTCTTGCTCAATTTCACCTCTCTGTCTATTGACCATCATGGTAACACTTAGCTAAGATACATTGCTGTTAGGTGCACGACACCACTAAAGGTAAGTGATTCGGATAATTTGATGCAACGCTGGCCTTCAAAGGAACATACATCCTATTCGACCAAAATGACCATAATTTACTTGCCAAAATGGACAACTTGCTTTATCCAATAAATGACCACACAGATCATTCTCAGAGAAGAACCACATATTCATTACCATCTGTTTTTCACTAAAATTTCATATGGACTATTTATTCATCATTTATGTACTTGCCTCACAAGACCACATACTATGGACCATTTATTAACACATGTTATCGACCATCGTCTACTTGCCTCACGGGACCATGTATTATGGCCCATTCATAAGACCACATGTTATTCAATAATGTGTACAGTACCTACTTTTCTCACAAGACCACATAATCAACCAATCATTAATTGTCTTCTATGGACAAACCAATAATTCATTTACTCCAAAAATAACATATTGCTATGGACCATTTATAATCTACCTGCCTTCTAAGACCATGGATTATGGACCATTCAATATATTCTTGCCTACAAAACCACACAATATTGGCCATTCATTATGAACTTGCTTCTAAAGATCATGTATTACATTACCTTTTTGCCTGACAAGACCATGTAAAATACTTGCCTCCAAAGACTATGTATGTAGTACGGACCAGACATCATCCACCTCCAAAGCATGTGGCCACTTCAGTAATAATGCAATAATGACAAACATATTTACTGTAGTTTTCTTAAAAACCAGCAAATTATCATGAATATAATGTATGCTGGCTAAAGTACTACTGTATTGTGTGTACAGTACATGTGTACTACTTACTAACCACCATAAAATATACATGATTCCCTAGCCTAATCATATAATTGAGCAACAGTGAACAATGGGAACTGAAAACCTTTGCCGTAACACACTTGCTCTTCTCAATTATATAAAGATAACCTATGTTTTTGACATATGAAATTGTATCTTAAATTGAATCTACTTGGAACATTTATCCAATTCTAAAATAAAATTTTAAACTAAAATATTATTAATAGTTGGTGTGATATAATCACTTGTAAATTTATAATTTTATAACTTGAATATTTTACATCTGCAGACGTGATTGACTGCTATTTCATACTTCTTTTATATGCTGAACGTTGATAGAAAAAAATAAAACTAACATTAAGGTTATACAGTACAACCATATATTAACAATACACTATAAGAATAATGTATACTATTGTATGTAATAAATTTAAACATGTTTTGTTTTACTAAATGCTTTACAGGACAAATATTTATATCAGTTTAAATAACTGAATGAACAATTACAGCTCCACAATGTATTGTATATAGATTTATTTTGTGGAAACTTATCCCATCCACTTAAAACATTTTAAGGAAATATTATAAGGAATACAGTACAGTAATTACTTGTTATTTAGACCATGAATGTTTACAATAATCTTTGGTTAAACAAAGGATAGAAAACTAACTGTTGGTGGTCCTCACAAGCCCATGTTTCCTCACAAGAATTGTCACACAAAATGTCAAATGTGTATTTCTACGAGAGTGAAGTATATTTTGTGGCCCGTATATTGAATTTACATTTCCTGCGATTAGTAACACAGCAAATATTTTAAAATGAATGAATATATCATAAATTTTACTAAGAATAATGACAAGAGCTAAAGAATTCTATCACACTTTGTCATTTTTCCTAAATTTTAAGTAAAAGTCCAAATTTTATAGAACGTATACATTTTGAATGGATTAAAAATCAAAAGAGAGTTAATATAATATCTTTCAATATAACAAGATAACATGTCCAAGATATGTATGGAAATTATTAATGTCTGATTTTAAAACATCCCTAATAGACAATTCTAAATACCACATATTAATTAATAATTACTTAATGAGTATTTTTTTATAATTATTGTTACAAGTCTCACATGTTACCACTGGGACTTTTCAAAGGAACATGCGCTACCGATATAAAACACAACACATATTATAATATACCATTTATATTATACAATTAATCATATTATATTATGAGAAAAAAACAAAATAATAAAAAACACAAATAGAAATATATATTGTTGTTGTATTCAATAGAAGAATACAAAGGCAAAAGAGATATGATAAAATATCAATTGTTCATCATGTTAAAAAAAATGATTAAAAAAATAGTCACAAAAAAGTATATTTTAACTGTGATTTCCTACCTCTATGGCCTATGGTTACTATTTACTACCATAATTCTCAAACTAGACTAATAATTATATTATTAATATGGGTCCTAGTGAAATATATGTGGTCTGTATTGCTGGAACAAAAAATATTTGGTTCACACTTCTAAAAACAAAGGCAAAATAAAACAGAAAATTTCAACTTTATATTAATTTTAGGAATGGCATAATGTTTATGAAGAATGGCAGTAACTGGTGTTTATACAGGGAGTGGGGGCGGCAGAAGCAGGTAGTGTAATTTTGGATGTGAATGGAGTGGGTAGTATGAGCCTCATAACAAGGGCATAAAATGTAAGTCTACAGCTATTTATAACTTTAGATGTAAGAAGAAAAAAAATCTTTCCATTGTGGTATACCTACAAATAGATACACATTAAATTTTAAAATGTACTTGAAATCAATGCTATCATTGATCCCTTCAATTGGTTAAAAAACCAAATACAGTAAAATTTCTGCAAAACACTGCCATGATTTCTGAAAAT
The DNA here is from genome assembly GCF_011630105.1 of Anneissia japonica. Lineage (NCBI taxonomy): Eukaryota > Metazoa > Echinodermata > Crinoidea > Comatulida > Comatulidae > Anneissia > Anneissia japonica. The sequence continues at coordinate 13,149 of NW_022725566.1, forward strand.
GTGTATGAACATAATCTTTCTGATATTCAATTACATATACTCACAAAAGCAAATTTCTTTTGCATCAAAACAGTTTAAACAACTAGTAAATTATATTTTGGGGAAAGTTCTGTTTTTTCCTCCAACATTTCATGATCAGTTAATTTTTGAAATTAAGCGTTAATTTAAATTCATTGTTTATAATGTATTAGTACAGAAATCACTGGCCAGTTGTAAACCCATAATGCTTCTCACTGATTCTTCGTAGCTTTTATTCAATCATCTCTACAATTAACCTCATTGATGTTCCTTTCTTGATTATTTCATTCGTATCTTGAAAGATTAGTTATTCCATTTTCTTGACGAGGAGCTAATTTATTTATACACACTATTATATAATATTACCTTCAGAGACTTCCCTGTAAAAAAAATAATGAAAAGAGAGTTAAGCTTAAAAAAATCATGAAAATTAAGACTGGAAAAAATTTTAAGTTATTAGAGTAAACCTAAAACAAGAAGTACTAGCTTCCTTTAATAGACAGACTTATTTATTATTGTTGCAATACCCCTGGCATAGACAATTTAAATTGAGAATTAGCAACTTTCATATTAAAGTCTGTAAATCAGAGGAAAGTGATATAATTTTTTTTTAAACTCTTTAAATGAAGGTTTTTTTAAATGTTCCTTTTTATAATATACATTATTATCAGTGGCGTATCTAGGGTGGGAGCCCACACCTCTAACACAAAAGAATATTGGCGCCATCAGTCGCGCCCTCACTGAAAAACGTTTGAAGCAAAAAAATCAAACTCTAGTAGTTAAAAATCAACTCATTTTGTTCAGTAATCAAAAAATTTAATAACTATGCATTATTTCTCAAGCGTTTTCTATAAGGACATTAGGTGCTTAACAACAGCTAAGATGCAAATAAGGCCACTTTACAAAAACTATATTATTATTATTATTGTGATGTTACTAAAACCTACCTTACGGGGAACTTAGTCAATTGAGAAATTAGAGAACAATTAAAAAAACAACGTTAAGGAGAAATAACATGACGTTAAGGGGAAAATAACACAAAAGATATTCCCCTTAAGTCCGATTTACAGAATTTGTGATTGTTATTATTGTTATTATTCATGTTCTACAAAAATTGTTCAAAATTACATACAAATGGATCAGTAGGTTGCTGCGATGGTGGTCTGTACATTGGCTGTGCCATAGGTGCGTTATATCCCATTCCTGGAACAGCTGGTCTTGCGCTCTATTACAGAAAGAAAATGAATATATTAATTTACTAAGTTTTACCATCAAGCAAAGGTAGTAATTTACGACCCTTGTAGATCTACAGACTAGTCTATGAAGATTGGGGAGCCGGTTATTTTGATGCCTCAATGCTCTATAACTATGTTTAATTATAAGGATGATTTGGACCCTCATGATCTAAAACAAATATTTCTTTATGATATAGGATATATTTTCTGGGGCGGGGGTGGCTAAGCTGTCCGACAGGGGAGGGCTGAGTGAGATAAAGATAACTTAGATAATTTGATTTGAAGTTAGAAAAAGTATCACACTAGCATTAATTGCTAGTTACTAGTTGCCAATATTTCCAACTCCAGGAATGGTTAATAAAATAATAATAATAATAATAACAATAACAATAACAATAACAATAACAATAATAATAATAATAATAATAATAATAATTACAACAAAAGAGAAATAAGAAAAGTTAGAATATACCATTGGCTGAGCAGGTGCCACAAACTGTCCTGAAAATGCTCCTCCTCTCCAATCAGCTGGTTGACCACCCTGCAACAAAAACAGAAGATGCCAATCATCAATTACATGAAGTATTAATTAATGTAGAAAATTTAATTAATGTTATTTTCATCAATGTTGTGAAAGATCATTTTGTCACAGTCTAAGAACCTCTGATGGTATAGTGTAGAAGTTTTAATATCAAAATTATATATCTAAATTATATCGCTTATATCTGAAGGGTGTTAAAACAGTTTAGTCAATGACTGATAATATTAGAATGAAATTGTGCAAAGGTTGTTAAAGTGTTTAATTTTCAGTCATTGACTAAACCATTTGTTCCTAACACCCTTTCTAACAAA
>NW_022725566.1:15556-21278 GCF_011630105.1 Anneissia japonica
CTTCCTTGCAAAAAATATATATATATATATATATATATATATATATATATATATATATTTGTTAGAAAGGGTGTTTGGAACAAATGGTTTAGTCAATGAATGAAAATGTTAGAATGAATGGAATGATGTTATTTTTTGAGAGGTTGTTTAGTATCATAAAAAATGTTATTAACAAACAACAAAGGTAAAATCATTTAATGTAACAACAATTAGGCTATAATAAATATAAAAGGAACATAAACATTTTGAGATTGCCATATTTTAGTACTGTACAAGAACATATATAAATAAATATATGTATAGTATATATGTTCAACATAATATTATATAGTCAAGTCAATAAAAATATATAACCAACTATAATATCCACACCTAGAATATAATAAATATAAAAGAAAATAATATTCAGATTGCCATATACTGTACAAAAACACATATAAAAATGTATTTTATCACTAATATAAATTATGCTACATACACCTCTACAGTAAACATATATATCAAATTTCATAAATGACAAGGTATTTCCATATACATTTAAATTGTAATGATCCGGATGAAAATTAATACTAAATTCCAAATTCACCAGAAAGTAAATATCAAAAATAAATTTTCACCAAGCTACAGTATAAATCTACCAAAAAATATATAAGTACAACAAATATTATTACTCAAATAAAATACTACAAACTACTTTCATTTGAAAAAAAAAAAAAACATGCTATTAGGTCCTAAAAAAGTCCCCACTGCTAAAAAAATGTTCCAAATCAATGTGCAAAATCATTCAGTAAAATACATCGAACAGAGTTTTAAAATCATAAGGCAATAACTATCATAATTATCAACTACCACAAAAAACACAGGGTTTACGGTATACTACAGTATTTGTCATTTCACTGAAAAAAGGTAAACGTCAATAAAGATGTAACCAAAATACATATAAAAGAGAAATTGTTACACATATATGTATACATACTTGCATACGTAATACATACATAATAGCATTTATATTCTTCCTTATAGATCTTAGCAGATTCCCCTGTGTTGCTTCTCCGCCTCCCTCCCCTATCCCCATTAATTTGATATAGAAGCAATGATTCACTGTGCGATCTTTTCTATTCCCTAGAGGTTATTCTAAGCTGAGTTGTTAATTTATTTACAGGAGAATATCATTCAAAAATACTTCCTTACTAGGTAACCATTTCAAATGTTCCTGAATGCATAGAAAGACAATTGTAGATAAAATGATATGCCAACAGACACAACTAAAGTGACCAACCAGGATCTCACCACCACTTGAATGAAAGCAAATAGCACTCCTACCAGTGGTGCTATAAGTGGCTTATCCAGGATTTTAACATGGGAGTACTGAATGGGAATATTACATCCACTGAAATTTATGCAACACACAAAACTAGGGACGGAACATATCGATGGATATGACTACACCATAAATTGGCTCTGACCATTCAAAGTACTTTACTTTGCCGTTATATCCATCAATTTACTATAAATTTTTCCATGTTTGAACAAAAAATAGGAGGGGGAGGGCTCAGTCACCCTAAAACTCCCTGGTTACGCCACCAATTACTGTACCACATACTATGTTTTAGAATTGGGGGGAAATCATTAACATGCACACGAGTGTATTCAGAGAAATCAGTTTTATGTGCTCTAGTGACTTACAATATCAATTTAAGCATAACTTATATTTATTATAATAATCATTTACATTTAATCCTATATATAAAAAAACACCTTTAATATACAGTAACTGCTTTTTCAATTACGATACTTTGATCATTGACTGCAACAACATCGCCTCACAACTTTCTACTACTGTAATTTTATTAATAAGTTTATTAACTTTTGGAAATCACTAAAATAAAATACCAAAACAAAACTACGGCAGCAACTAGAAATTGCAGATTGCAAGTGAAGTGCTGCGAAGTACAACTGCATATAAATGTTCTTCGAACAAAATTATTTATGCGAATCAAGTGATAATAATGAATAGTAAAAATATAACAAATAATATGAGACACGACCCATTGTCTATATTAGAACACTTCTCATTGGGTAACGAAGTCGTAATTTTTCATTTTTGTCAAAAAATGTCTATAGTGGTGAATTATGGTTTAGGTTTTTTTTAATAAAGTTTCAAAAATTTCTATGTATGTGGATTTTGTACATTTTTTTATGGGGCAAGTTTTCAAGGGCAGGTTTTCTAGGGGCGAGTTGAGTGCCAAAGAGTGTTGCCAAAGAGTGTAGCCAAAGTGCGAGCCAGCGTGTTATTTGATCACAAGTGCGAGACATCGCAAGTGTGAGCCAGCGAGCCATGACGTCACGACAATAGATACGAGACGTTACTCGAGTTGTGCGAGGTATTGGCTGAGGTTTGTGGAGTACAATTCAAAAAACAACTATAGGTCTAATAATGAATTATTGTGATGTTAAATAGACAATGTTAGCTATCAAGGAGCGACGTTGTTTTTCATTGGGACCTTCGTCCCTTCAAGGCTAGGCCTATACCATCCTAGCTAGTCTAGGCCTAGAGTAGGATAAGACATGCGGACGTTCGTACGTGTTGGTTAGTCTACAAACGTCGCCTAAAGTAATTGATTTTACCCGGCAGAACAAAAGAAGGAAACTCCGCTTTTCAGTCGTCTTAGGCCCTTGTTTTTTGACAAACAATGACCTTTCAGAGGTCAAATTGCTGTCAAAAATATGAATCGGCTGCTTCGCAGAAATTATATGCTGTTATAAATGTTTTGGATATAATCATGTGTTACATGTGTTCTGTATTTTAATATGCAAATGTTATTGTACTACTACTCAAAAAAGTGAACAATCAATTCAGCATACACAATTTTCGCTAAATTTCAAATGAAAACTTCAGAGAACCTGGCAACCACCACTGGGAGATTTCCATATGCCTAGCATTTACTACAATGGATTTAATTAAATGATAAAACTAAATTACTAACGAGCAGAAATATTTTAAAATGGATGAAAAACGGAATGTTGATATTTAAACAAGCCTAAGTCTTAAAGAGCCAATTTTATGTGTGCATAGGCCTATACTAATTAGCAAAAGACCGTATCTGATGTCAACTGCTGCTATATCTTAGGTCTTGGCCTAGCGGCGCTATCGGCTGTGTGGTGCTCTATTACAACTAGCTAGCTGCTCAGGCTAGGCTACTGAAAGTCACACAGTGAAAGGTTGCGAGATGTTGGCAGCACTGTTTCAAAACAGACCCAACATAATGATGCATTACAATGCACACACATACAAAAACATGAGGTTTGTATTTGAATATACAAATTATGACATTATACTACGTAATGCATTATTGCCAGGAATAAGGTTCTGCATTATAATATGCAAATTTATAGTTTACATGCATATGGTCTATATATGAAATCAAATGTTGTCTTCTCATTACTAAACAAATTTGAAATCTTCTAATAAATTAAATGATATTAGTAATATGTAAAAAAAGTAACTAAATAATATAATAAAAAATAAATAAGTAGTAGTTATTTTGAAGTTTGGTGCTACCTGTCTAATCATCTAATGATATTAGTAATGTATAAATAAAAAGTTTTCATATGTATAATCTGTAAAAAATGTTTTAAATTAAATCTACTTATTGTGTACATATTTACTTTATTTGAGAAGTAAATTTATTACAAATAAACATAAATATATATGTAACACCTGATTATTTTTTATTGGAAGCTGTGGTACACTATTCTATTGTATATCTTATCTGAGTAAATGAATGCAGGGGTGGATTTAGGGAGGGGCATGTTCATTCTATTTTGTCACTACCATGGCATACAAAGATTAATGTTACAATATTTCTAACATCAATTATACAATTATTGAATACTTATTTATCTGTATAATCATATTGCATCTAGGACCCCCTCATTTCAACATTTCTGTGTGTATGTTTTAATGTAAATATACTAAAGATGATCTTGATGAAGTTGCAGTGAAAAGTGGTATGTAAAAAAGTATGCTTTTGCCTTAGTAAACAAGAAAGTTTACCTACAAAAGTGTATATTAATATCATTAATAACATTATTAGGATGAATGTTACTGTATCCAATGAGTAGTAAGTATATCTATTTATTAAATGAGAACTTAGCCCAAGAAATTGTGAATCCAACCAAACTGAAATAATTTGTCATGCCAAACAGACAAAACCTTAATGTTCACTCTCAAAACCCCAAAGCAAAATGGAAAAGAAAGTAAGAAATGTTGAGTCCGGAAGAAAGGTTTGATGGGTGTTGTTTACACCTGGGGTGTTTACTTACCGGTTTAGGTGGTTGAGTCTGGATTCCGTCCTTAGGTAATGGAAATAAAATGGGTTTACATATGAACTTAAAGCACCATGCAATGCTTATAAAATCATAGACAATTGTTTATGTATCTAGAAGTGGTACTAGGTAGGTACAGAATTACTTGTGTGGTATGTAATATGTTAGCAAAAATAATACATTAATTAACGATAGTAAGAAAAAGGAAAATTTTAAGACAAAAACTAATAACATGCAATTTACAAAGGTTATTGAGGTTGACAAGAATAGTGCATAGGTTGTTTATGACCTGGTCAATATTATGTAAATTTTATGTTTCATATTCCCTTTGGTATAAGCCACCCCATTGGACACAATAAGAAAATCTCTCAATTTCTGTCAATTAACTAGTTAGTCTATAGTGGTTTACTAGTTAGTCTATAAGTATTATGCTTAACTAGCTGTCTACAGTGGTTTAACTAGTTAGTCTACAGTGGTTTAATTAGTTAGTTTACAGTTTAGGATTGGTTTGTAAATCTACAGGTACTTAGTTTAATACCATCTTTGCTTACTTAATTATTTTGCACAACAAATCTAAACAGGTTAGGTTTCACTGTTTACCATGTTAGGTTAGCTAGTAAGCTTACAATACCTGGTTTATTTATATTATTAGTTTACCATGTTAGGTTACCTACAATAGATAGTTTCTATTAATTTATAATTTTATGACTATCAAACAAAAAAGACACGATATCCTGCTATTGAAACCTTCAATTTTACATTTCACAAATCAGTAGTAATGTCAGTAGTCAACGATATAATAACTGGTAATACCGTATTCGAAGATAAAAATTCACCCAATAGATAAAGAGCACAAGATTCCGGTTTGTTTAAAGATGCACATGTTGTAAATAGATATAAAAAATATCAGCTGCGGTGTCTATTTGCACAAAGCCTTGGATTATATTATTTTATAACAGGAAAACAAATTTTTTTAAAACCATTTTACCAGTCCTCATCCCTCCCTGGCCCTTTTCTAACTACTTTATACCACAGATATTTCCCCACAGGGAACAATATACTGTTGGAGAGTAAAATACTGTGTTGAATTCACAAAATTACTGTACCTCCTATTATGCATAGCAACAAGAAAAAGAAGAGGAAAACCCAGTTGTTAAAAACAAAACAGGTGAAAAATTCACATACAAAAATCAACTGATTCTCAAATGAAACACAAATAAAACAAATCTAGGTTAGATTTGTGAAATTTAAGGGCGCATAATCACAAAATAATGATGCACTTAAATTATCTCTGGATGTCAGTTGGTATATGTGCACACAAAAATTACTTTCAATCTAATTAAATTAATAAAACCTGGCATAAGTTACTGGTATCAATATTCAGTGTGAAATC
>NW_022725566.1:21312-61578 GCF_011630105.1 Anneissia japonica
TACAGATTTAGCTTCTACCCTCTCTTTCAATATTAAGCATCAATTAAATATAATTTATTACAATTATTTTACACGAAATATACTACCTACTGTACTTGATTGCCATGTTGAATGTGCAAAATAGTGGCTAATTTAAAGCCCAGTGCTCTATCCTGACTATCAAATTTCCTTTGACAAAACACCGTTGTATGCCCATATATAGCTATGATGTGCTTATATGGTCATGACGTGATGTCATCATGACCATATTTAGGCATGTCACATGCTTTAGCATTCATTGTCACATCAAATTTATGTCATTAATCAGACTGTCTGACATTGTATACTCACTTCAGACTTTCTCTGATCAAACAATTTGTGTGTCTTTCCATGCCTCAGAGGTTGTGACATGCCAGTGGTGGATCCAACGGTGGCAACAGGGGAACTTTCCAAAACCACCACCCCACACCCTTTAACCCAACTTTCTCCAAGGACAGAAGCCTAAACAATTTCAACCATGTGTGAAATCATCGAAAAAATAGGTAAGAGAACACTCCAACCTGCCTATCTTGGATCATAGATCTTGCCCCCCTTGCACTTAGATTCTCGGTTACCACTGCCCCCACCATCGGCAAAAAAACCCCCGATTTTCCTCTGCATGCTCTACAGTACTTCCCCAAAGTCTGATAGACAATAATCTGATAATGAATGCTTAGCTTAAGATACAAGCGTTTTGTTTTCTTTGTTGTTAATGCTTACCATATATGGCTGCCCTTGCGGCCATGTTGTTGACGTGGTTTGCTGGGGAGTCCAGTTAGCACCACCAGTCTTCACATTCCTTGACGGGTTTTTGGTCCATTGGTGATCAGCTCTGAAAATCATAGGCAATTAAAATAATTGAATGATTTTTATTTATTTCAAAATCTGATTTAATATCATCAACAATTTTTCATTGATATTAAAACTAGTATAATGTTTTAACCTTTTTTTAAGTAATTAGTATTTTATTACTATAAACAGTTGTAACAATGACACTGATCAATCAGAATACTATAGTATATTATACTTTTTTGGAATTAACTACAACAAAAATAATAAACCAACCTGTAAAGTAAAACATTATTAAGAAAAACCCAAGAACAATATTAGTTTGAAAATAATATAAAAGATAATTAGTAATATCAAAATAAGAATCAATAATAATAAAAAAATTCTCAATGTAATCAAAAGCAAACTGGAGAATTAGTTTGTTAACCATTAGGATTTAAAGATGTGTATGGGATATCTACAGTATGTACCGGTACACTATATACAGTAATACAAACAATGATGACTGACAAAGAGATATATACTGTAGTACAGACTGGAATATGGAAGATCGCCACATGGGTTAAAAGAGTTCCGGATGTTTAAGAGGAAATGAAATATGAAAAGGCTGGATATAAGGAGGGAATATTTGAAAGACCAGGAAGAAAGTAGATATGAGGGAGAAGGAATATGTGAGAGTACTAGAATATAGGAAGAGATAGGAATAAGAGAGTACAATGATGAGGAATATAGAATATGAGTGGTAAAAAGAAGGGAATCAGAATATTGGATGTAAATAAGAAAAGAACAAGACTAGAAAATGAGGAAACTGAACTAGATAATATAGATAGGAATGTGAGAGGTAGAGACAGCTAACATCATAAGATATCAATATTGTAGGGAGTGGAAGGGAAGCTACCATATTTATATTTAGTGGTAATGGGGAGAGCTGGGTTAGGCCTTTGATGGCAATAGCAGCTAGATTATGTAGTCATGGGTTACACAGACACATGCCATGCATCAACCTACTTCAGTTTGCCAGCACAGGTCAAATCCAAGTCAAACAAGCTAACAAGTGCAGACAAATCAATGATGCAGAATGATAAAATATAAGCAAAGATGCAAGTATGAGAATGATAAGTGGAATTGAAATGCTTGCACTTCCGATTGGCAGCCACCTCTCACATCATACAGTATACCAGTAAATGATTAGAATACTTATGCTTGCAGCATAAGCCTGGGTGGATCACTCATTATAAAAATGGGGGAAATGTGAGGCAAAACACCCTTGCATTAAAGGTATATTGTTCCCCTAGAAATTATACCAAAAATCCCACCAAGTACTTGTTTAATTGACTTTTTTTGCAGCAACATAAATATAATAAAGTTGAGAAAATAAACAATTTAATCTTGATTGTTACATCAGATGGAAACATTTCCGCTGACTAATTGTTTTATGGACTTTTTATGTATCCTGTGTGAGAATAAGGGTAAACATTTTGTAACCTTTAGCCTCAAGGAGACAACACTGAGGACTATAGAAAATTATTTTTAAAAGATCTATACACATTCTGAAATCTACCACTGTTCATCACAACTGAGCCTAAACAAGGGCTACCATCTATGTTATGTCCCAGGAAGTTTATAGAGGCTGTTTTTGACGATAAATATATAGATAAACATGAGGATTTTAGAATAGATTTTCAGACTAGGGGTTAGATACATTAACTTCTATGTCCAAGTTCATAGCTTTTATGTTACTTGGAAATAAAATTATCAAGCAGATTTCAAAATGCATTTCTTTATGATTTAATGTTTTCTCAAGAAATAATATAAGTAAAATATATACCAAAGGGCCCTAAAATAAAAAAAGACTGCAATATCACGAAGCAAGACAAAACCAAACCAAAAGCAAATTTAACTGCAGCATTGATGGTTGAAACCTTGTCCAGACTGACAAATTTTATTTAACAAAAACATGCCTAAATATGGTCATGATGACATCCCATCATGACCATATACAGGCACATCATGACTATATATGGCTAAGACAAGTCAAACCAGTCACTCATCGCTCAAAAAAAAAAAATCGATTTTGAGTTATTAATATAGGGTTAAAGAGTAAAATAAGAGCTATAAAATGGTAAAAAAAAATCGCTCAAATCTGACATTTCCTTCTGAAGTTACAAGCATTTAAGCATACAGCTGTACAATAAACAATAACAATATATGAGAAATCAGCCTTCAAGGTTTATGATTTCAGGCATTTCTCATGCAGAAACTATAATAAAATAATTAAAAAGTGTTGTTTTAACATTGAAATTGGGAAAAATAACAGCACAGTGTGATGTATAAATATATAAACCTTAGTTTAGTGAAATAAAATAGATTTCTAAAAATTTTACATTCTAACATGTCTTTGCTATTTTCTCTGAAACACAATTTGCGATGAGTGACTGGTTTGGCTTGTCTTTGCCACATATATAGGCATGCAGCATTTTTGTCAAAGAATATTTGATAATCTAGATAGAGCTTTATACATATGCAGTTACATCATGATTGACAGGTTGACAGTAGAGAAATCAAACATAATGATGATTGATATGTCATAGGATAGTTTTACTGCAGCCACAAATGATATTGGAACCAGGCTTACAAAAAACATATCTGAAAAACAGTATCCTTTGAGCAATGGTGGAAGTGATACCAGTGTGGTATTAACACTGGCAACAACAATAAAGTATCAGAATGAATTGTTCTAGAGTATCATTCAAAATTTTAAAACCGATCAATCAGAACATGTTATTAAATAACTGGGTCAGGAATATGCGCACGTCTCACACTTTCACAACATTATATTGCAGGCAATGTTACAGTCGTTTTATGAGAAAATTGGCAATAATAACCAAGAGGCAAGGCTTAGTAAAGGACTTTTCTTTCAATTTAGAGAGCTAAGCTATTTATAAAAAAGTAAATTAAATTATAGGTCTCAGTTAAGTAACTGGGTAATTTGGGCTTGCTTTTGGGCCTATGGCAGCCACAGAGTAGCACACCTCAGGTGGTGGATTAGGCTGTATAGCCAGAGGCAATCCTCTACTTTTTTTTTCCCCCTAAAGAGTGGTAACCCAGGCACTCACGGCATTCTACAACAGCATTCTACGACATCATACGATAAAATCCAACTCTACACCATCTACTGATTGTACGCGAGTCAGATCGTCATTAAAAATGATCCATTATGTGAATGTAGTGGGGTTGCATTTTCGTATTGGCATATAACTGCTATGCGTAGTGAGTGTCCGTCTTTACTTTTTAACGTGCACATGGGCTTTCTTAAACTTGATTCCCTGTAACCTGCATTTCACAAAGACATAGAGCCACAGGCACAAAGACCACTATGTTTCAGTGTACACATAATCTTTACTACCAGTTTTAACTGCCACATGCACTTACTTTTTCGGTGTTCCTACTTTCATGTCAAGATTGGTAGCTAATTGAGCGAGAGTGCTGTCTATATCTTTCGACGTTCCATTTGAGATGAGACCGTCGGTGGTCGGTGCTTTTTCTTCTGGCTTGTTCATCGGCTGCATTATCTCACCGAGTAACTCCTGGCCAGCTGTGAGGTATTAATATAATTTTGATAATTTAAATATTCTTTATCAATGCTTGATTGATTGAAGACACTTCTTAAATAGAATTTATTCATTATCCCAGTTTTGTCAATTTTAGAATGTTTCATTTGTGGGAACAATTTAGTTTGAATAACATGAAACCTATAGTCTAATACAAACAATCTCTTATCATGTCTGAATATTAAAAAATAATATTAATAATTATGATTATCATTTTAATCACAGCATATTATAATAATAAATAAAAAAATAAAAAATATATAATAGCAATTTAGAAAAATACAACTTTACATTATTTAGTTTTACAGACAGAATTTTAGTAGGAATAATTAGGAAACTAATATGCAAGTTAGTAACAATAATGGCAGTTCATTCTATTTAAACAAGTGCTTTGGTTGGCGGAATGGGAAATTGTTGTATATTTCCCATTTTTGGTGGTTTTTTTGTCGCCAACCTTGCATTATAACACCCTTGTTCTGATTTTTGGTGTTATTATGCGAGGTGTTACATTTTGTAGTAGCACTGCCCATCTGGCCACTCTTGTGTGCCTATTATCGCCAAACAATTTCTTTCATTATTTACCGTATGAACACAAAAGATATAAATAATTATGATTATCATTTTAATCACATCATATTATCATAATAAAGTAAATAAAAAATATACAATAACAATTTTAAAAAGTATTAATAGCAATTTAGAAAAATACAACTTTACATTATTTAGTTTTACAGACAGAATTTTAGTAGGAATAATTAGAAAACTAATATGCAAGTTAGCAACAATCGTGGCAGTTCATTCTATTTAAAAGAACAAAAAAGTAAATAAATAGATGAAAGTATATACTGATCAAATTTTTTTTAAACAAAAGCATAAACATGACCTGAAGAAGACAATTGAGCTGTTTCTTTAGTTTCTCCTACCCCCTCTGGTAGAATAATTCTTGTATTCCACCTATAAGAAGTGTTCCCGGGACCTACCTGGCGCCGGCGTCGAACCAAATGCCTGTTCGAAATTTGCCGATACTTGAGAATTCATGACGCCTGAAGGTGAATGGCAAAAATGAAGAAAACACACAATGATACGACATGGTAAAAAACAAACAACACACGCATTGGATACCAATAGAACATCAAAATTACCAGAAGACTCGGTGTGACAAGCAATTTTGAGAGCACGGAAAAATGCAATTAGTCATGAAAAAACATATTATTGAATTTGTTAATCAATGTGTTTATCTGTATATCCTGAATATTAATCAATTGTATTGAAATTAGTAAATAGCTATTATGTGTGGATCTGGGTTCAAATTTGGGGGAGGGGGTGGGTCCAAACTTCTGAGGTACCTTTTAATGACTTAAGGTCAAGGTTTCTCCCCTCTTGAAAACAGTCAGGTAAATTTTCACATTCCTATTACAGTAAATATGCCTATTATATGTGTATACATACAGAAAAAAAATGAATAGTTGCATACGTATTCTTTTTTTCATGAATAAATGAACTCCAAAAAGAAAAGGGGGTCAGGAGGTCCGCCCAGGAAAATGTTGATACCTAAATGGCGGGAAATGAGATTTCTTGACTTTCCTATTGTAACAAAAAAAATTTCAGCTCAAGGGTCCTGAAAAGGTGGGGGGGGGAGGGGTTTATTGTTATCCTTTTTGTTGCATGATTTATATTTAAATTGCTGAGAGGGATTATATAATGCACAAGAATGAGGTACCAGTACACTAGGAAGGGAAGATGCTACAAAACTAATTTTTTTGTTACAAGTACCAGCAAGGTATTTCATGTCAAGCTCCAGTCTTGTCTGATCAACAGTCTAAATCTACATGAATCTATGCAGCAGTTCATGGTAAAACAATAAATCCTGTTTTCCACTAGGCAAATTTAGTTGCGCAAATCAATAGAGTTGGTTCATGCGCATTCACATTTCTATCAGAGTTTTTTGCTTCAGCGAAATCAGCATTTATCCACCAAATCAAAACAAGTGCCGCATGAGAAGATAAAGTTTTGAAGCAAAGAAAAGAAAGCAATGAACATAGAGCGAAGAAAACAAGAATACAAGCTCTGATAATGATTAAACAAATGGACTTTGATATCAACTCTGAAAGCTAAAATAATGCAGCATTGAAACTTGAAGCTCTTAGTTACTGTGATAATGTCCAAATTGTAAAGCCTTGAGGATATTCACTCATAAGATATAAAACTGTAATTTACTGCTAGTTTTTTTTATAGACAATCAATTGGAAACTGGTAGATAAAAAGGTAAAATAAGATTATTCACCTTAAAGCCCCATTCCCGGCAAAATTTCAGTTTTTAAGAAAAATCTAATTTTTGTATAATGTTATAAAGATTTATAAATATAATACGGAATTGCTAGTTTAACTGAATTTAAACATTCCTAAAAATGAAAAAAATGTAAAATAAGACTGAAATTTGATTTTTTGTGTTCCACACAAAAAATAGATGCGGATGAATTTTTCATGTTGATTTTGCGATAGGTCGTGAGAAGAAATATCAGAAAAAACATTAGCCTATCCAACGCTGCTAGGCTAGGCCTAGCCTTACCTCGATTTAGGTTCTGTTATCACACATAAAAACGGCCGACATGATATTTTCCGTTGCTAGTATTGACACTTGTGAAATATAATATTTCATAGGAATTATTTCAAATTTGTTAAAAAACTGATTCTGACTGAGATTTTGACACTTAACAAACATATCTCAGCCTAGCCGAACGACCGCATTGTGCGAGATGCGAAGTACAAAAACTATTCTCATTAGAGAGGGCGCACTTTATTGACTGTATAAAGTATACATAAAAGCGAGAGTATTCCAGTGGATGCGATCTACAACCTCTGAATTTGCCTAGTAACGATGAATTCGTCGAGAAAATGGTAATATTTTATGAGAAATAGTCTGTATTTCTCTTTTTTTTAATTCTTTTGCGTAAAACTAAAATTCATGCCAATATTTTTCCATGATTTATAATAATTGGAGTAATGCAAATGCATATTTTCTAAAAAAAGTCAGTTTTTAGTGAAATTTTGCAGGGAATGGGGCTTTAATTAAATTATATAAAAAAAATATAAAACAAGATGATCTAAGTTATTAATAATAAAACACTAATAATTCTGCATCTATTAAAGAAACCTGCCAATAAATTAAGAAAGGCTGATCAATATTTAAATTAAATAAACCATTTTAATACTTTTTTTTAAATAAATGATTTACAATTGAATTAACAAGGCATGTTTTTTAGCATGATTGCATGTATGTACCTATGCTTGTAAAGCGAAGCATAAAAAATGAGCATGCATGATATTATGTGCAGAGTGTTGGTTATTAGTTCTTACCATTCGGCGAGCCCCAAGGAGAGCTTCCTGGTACCCCGGGGTGCATCATTTGAGACTGGGCTTGTAACGTTGCTTGGACAGCTGCCATTGGATTGGGTGCTAAGCCCATCAGGTCCTCTGACGGCTTACTCGTCGTTTGTTGCGGTTGCGATGGATCTAAAAAAAATATGCCAAGTTCACGATGTCTCATTCATGAAATGTTAGCAGATGTATAGATGACAAGTAAATAGTTGGCCAATGGAGCAATGACGCCAATAGAGATAGCACTTTTGTACATTAACAACTGTTTACCACAATGCATTCTGGGTTGGGGGAGAAACAAACACAAGAAACATTTAATATTGTTGCTGATTATGGAAGTCATCAGAGTTTAAAGAAGGTTTGCTTTTTTTGAGATAAATACATTAGGAATGAACAATTTACACAGACAATAGCACTATGGTAAACAGATGTAAGTATATTGTACAGAGGAATTGGCTAGTCATGGGTATACATAAGGCATTGACTTACTTGTTTGGACAACACTAAAAAGATCTTGACTTGGGGTTGTTGCTGGAGCTGGTGCTGCTACTGTCGGTGAGGTACTCGCATTGAATGGGTTGTTATTTGTAGATGATTGGTTGACATCAACTGCAGACTGAGGCATGTGTGTATGCTGAGGAGAGTATAAGAGAAATATATTAATTATATTAATGATCGAGAAAATTGTAAATGACTGATCTAGGGTAGTTGTAACTCCTGTTTCTCTATTCTATGGATACACCTAGAAAATCTTAGTTCAACACAGTTTGTTGTTCTATACTAAAGATCTTATAATAAAAGATAAGGCTATCTTAGAAAATAAGATAGCGTTCTCCGGAAATTCTGCAAGAAAATTCTCTAACAACGCAGTGTAGGGCACGCTCCCACAATTACAATTACTTTTGAACTTTGACATCTATGATCTATGTGCAAATTCTGGAACAACCACCATAGTAACTAGGACGCCCTCTCTCTATTACAATTAATTTTTATGCTTCTTTTTACTGAACATCGACGCTTCTATTTGTTACGCATAGGATCGCGGAGAGCGCTATCTCGTTATCGTTCTATACCTACTTTTTTCAATGCTGCCAACCTGCTTTTTTCCTCTTCTAATGCTAATTTTTTCTCATCTGGATCAATGTTGGCTAGATTTGAAGAGAATGCATTCACTGCTGATGCAATGGTGGCAGGTCTAAGGACACAACATAAACAGAATTTAAGCTTTAATGAACACTATCATGCATCATGCGACAAATATATATGATTTGCATTTAGGTAAAGAAGATATCATCATGCCCATATATGGGTGTGGTATGACATCATCATGGCCATATATGGGTGTTACATAACCTCATCATGCCTATATATGGGTGTAGTATGCAATCATTATGCCCATATATCATGGGCATATCACACAAATTTGGCACATAAACTTGTGTGGACAGAGTTTTATGTATATAGCAGGCCAGATACATAATTTTATGGTACATTAAATTGTATTCTGGAAAATTATAACATATTAACACATTTCCAGTTAAATAGGAAACAATGTTAATGGAAATCCACAAACTCAGTTTGTATCGTGTAGAATGTTTACTGCTTCTTTCTTCCAGTTGGACTGTGGTTTCTTAGCATATAGAAAAGATTTTGTATTATGCGCTTAACAAGTATATCACAATTACCATTAAATAACGACTATATCAAATAGGTTTTTTTTTAAATATTGTATATTATCCACACTGTCATTTCTGCTTATAACAATACAGTAAATTACAGATCTTTATTTGTTATTTTACATCATATATTTTTTTTCACTAAATTGTACCTGTTACTCTACATTATATTCCTTTAGTATATTTAATACTACACTATTTATATTTTACATAATTTTGGGGTTTTGAATGCAAAATACATTTGAAAAAGATGCACAAAATACTTACTTTACCCACTGCACCTTTTTGCTAGACTCCAGAGACTGTACATGCTGTTTTAATGCATCAAGGAGACTGCTTGGAGCCTAACACAAAAAAACATCACATATTTCAATGAGCATTTGTCATTCTATTTTGTGTACAATTTTCTAAAAAATACTAATTGTAATTTTGCATAGGAATTGCTACATTAAACTGTGACATTTGAAATACAATACGCTAACGAGACGGAATGATGGCAAGATTATGAGATTTTGCCGAGACTAACCAGGGAAGACGCTAAGATGGCAACGTCTTCCAAGGATTAACTAGTGTGACAACAACATCTGAACAGCATAACTTGTTCTCTAATGGCAGGTTCATTTTCAATTTGGTAACCTTTATTTTAAAATGTCTTATAGTTGTGGTGCCAGTTTTAAAATTTAAACTTCATCAACTCTTGATATGAAGCAATAAATTGACACTTAGTTGAATTTGATCTAGTTGTGAATTAAATTGCTATGATTTGATAGAATAACAATATAAAAACAATAAAATAGGAATATAAAAAAATTTAAAAAAAACTTCTTTTCTACAGAAGTATTTTTAAGGTATAAGTCAATATTGTACTAAAGTTCGACTAATGTAAAACCAAAATATAGGTTAAATCAGTCTTGTTAGTTAGCATGGCACACAAGTTTTTTAAAAATCTATTAAAGATTTCAATATTCTTTTTGTGGTACATAATATATAAGTGATTATTTTTACATTTTGCCACAGCTTCAACAGCATGTACACTAAAATTGTACCTAGAGAGAAAACCAATTGAGATTCTAATATCTAATTTATGATAAACTTTTATTTGCAACTATGCAATATATCTCTCTTGAAATGTTACACCAATGTAGTTTCAAATTTGAAAGTGAAATTGAAATCAACTATGAAATGACTGTATTATTATTACAACTTTATAAAAAATATTACAAAATATTTGTTATGCAAAAGTGGGACTAATTAGATGTGGTCTCTGTTATCTAAATAATGCTGGATATAAAAATATATAGTATTCTGAATTTGTTAAGATTAAATTCAGTATAACTTATAAGCATGCATACAGGTGAATAAAAATATTATATTTATTACAAGACTTACAGTTTTCTATTTAAAAAAATTTACATTGCAACAATGTTGACTGGGTTGATTTTTATTATAGCAATTTCAGGTATTTGATAAAAAATAAATATAAAGCAATAATAAATAAAGAAATTACAAGAACCATGCAATATTATTAAAACTGATTTATATTATAGGCTGATTTCATATTACTATGTTGGAGGAAGATTGTGGCACCGTAAGAAAGTTTGGGCTTAAAAAAAAAAATCAGGGTTGAAGTCTATACCTGGGCGTTTTGTGTGTCCTCGGGGTTAGGGACTATATCTACTTTGTCTATCCCCACACAGGAGCATTTAGTTGCAGGCCCGTAGCATAGGGGGTTAAGGGGGTTACGACGAACCGGCCAAAAACTGGAGAAGGTCCGCATTTAAGAACGAAAAATTCATATTCATACATTTACAATATCAGAACAGAGTATCGGAGATCATACAAGCCAAAAGGTCCACTTTCCACAGAAATGAACCTCCCACAAATTAAGTCCAGCTACGGGCCTGAGTTGGTACCTTGGTATTGGTGGTGGATGATGTTAATGATGATAATGTTAATAATGATGATGTTGAAGATAATTATCTTGATGATGATGATGATGTTTTGATGATGTTTATGATAATGATGATGATGATGTTGCTCTACTTTGTCTCCGCACCTGAGTATTTAGTGGCTACCCTGTTGGATAGAATGCCAATGCAATTATTGCTATGATCTGAAATAAGTAATAACTCTGAAGGAATATGTGTTCCAAACTGTTCAATCTGCTGGCAATGGAAATAATGTGATGCATTTAAAGGGCTTGACATTATGAGATATATGATTCAGAACTATACTGTATGTTTATATATACGGGTATGTCCTAGTTTAATATATTGAGCAAATTGAAATAAACTAAGATTGAGCTTATATTCAAAAAATGGTAATGGTATTTATATAAATGGAATTTTTGTTTGTTGACATTACACAGAAAGGAAAATTCATGTAATTGAAAAATATATTGACCATTTTTTTTCATATTATATATGAAGCATGTAGAGATTTATATGCATTGCATCTTGTATGCATTAATTTACTATAATTCATAATTAATAACTTATAAATAAGTAAAATGACATTCCATGGCAAATTATAAGAGTAATTTTTTTAGTAGATGGATATATATGCCATAGATAGGTAATGTTAAGTACTACAAAATAACATGGAATGATAATGCGTATTTGTTTAAGCATTTTTAAAGTACACATTATGATAATGTTGAGTGCAATTTGAGAAAGGATGGTGGGTAATATACCAATCAATTCTAATAAAAATTAAATGTCAGTTACAAAAAAAAATTAGTTAGTAATTTAAATTAGCTATGAAAACAGTATATCATCACTCATCATAGACATCAATCTGGCATCTATATTTATATACATATGTATACACAGTATTATATATATACACTGTATTTGCTTATGTATACCACAGAAAAAAAAAACATCCAAGAAAGCATTTTGCTTTATTATTATTTTTATTGCAGCAATATTATTGAATGCTTCTACTCAGTGAAGGAAGACTGCCCTGGCCCGATATAGTCTAGAGTAGCAAAATCAATTCTTCATCCTGATTGGTTGATAGCTTTATTGTTAAAGTAACATCTCATCAGCTGATTATATCAAATGTAAGGTCAAAGGAAACTAATCATTTATAATTCATGTTCAAGGGATCAGAATGTTAATTAAAATCATGCCTGTTGCATACTGTAAACTTGCATGTAATTCTGGAATGTGTTAGAGAAGCTCATGACCCACTTACAAAAGCAAAAAAAAAAAATGCATATTGAAGTTGCATATTATTATAATGGTTCAAGATGATTTTAGTAAAAATACCAAACATGTTTGCATGACATCTAAGTACAACCAGCTGAGTTAAAGCTGATAATACTAAGTTTCTATTGTGATTTCTACAATTCTCAAAGGCTTCACATACCATCCTGCTCATTAGAACATAGCCTGCTCATTAGATACACAGATAATATTATACAACTAAAACCTCTTCTGCTCCCTAGTCATATATTAACATTCAGCATAAACCAATCAAACATTAGATCTTCTGCAACGTCTACGTTTCTTTGAATCTTGGGTGAAGACAGACAAATTGCTTTATGGACACCCAGCATAAGATTAGAGGTCTAGAACTTAGTGATGTTCTTCTACTATGGAAGTATGTCTAAATTATGAATGTATATAGTAAAGTGAACACTATATTACAAAAACACATTTCAGACATTTCATCTAATTAAATATGAAAAATGCAGTTAATGAAAGTACTTTTGTTCCACATTATGTTCCTAGCAAAGAAAAATGGGATAGGAAAACCATTTTAAATGCATGCGACATATAAAAAATGTAGGAAAATCAGTTTCAACCTAAACTATCTGCAAAACATTTACAAGAGTCACACTTGCTAGCATAAGAGTTGCAACAGACAGATGCAAGTGGTTCCAGCAGTGGGGAGCCAAGCCTAGGATGTCAATTGTTGATTGATATATAATAATGATGATGATGATATCGATGTGAATAATGATGACAACAATGGTGATGATGCTGACGATAATGTTAATGATGATGGTGAAGTATTTTAATGACAAATATTATAATGGAGTTGATGATGATGTTGATGATGATTACAATACTGATAATGATGATGATTCCAATGATGATTACAATGATGATGAATATAGCAAAGACATTATGAATCTGAATATGGTATTGATAATAATGATAATGATCGAACCAAAACACCTTACAAGAAAATATCTAATACATTTCCCAGAAAGTAAAAAAATACAATTAACTACGATTTAAAAATATCAAACAATAAGTGCACCATTTGTTTAGCATAGGTATACAGTAGATATTGGTTTACTATTAATGCACAAGCAATTGGTATACCACTCGTAAGGCCACTGGTATACCACTGGTAACGCCATTGGTATACCACTGGTAAGGCCATTGGTATATCATTGGTTTACCATTAGTAAAGTCATTGCTTCACCAGTGTTAGTCATTGGTTTACTGTGTATCAGACTATAGCTATCTTTACAATGATGATTAACATTCAAAATATATTCCAAGTTAGTTATATTAAAACATATAATTAGTATGTTAAAGAAAGCAGTTTTAAGATAAATATAAGAACTGTTAATGGCTGATTCAAAATGAATGTTTTGTTATGGTTGTACCAGGTAATAAGTATGATCTAGAAGCCAAAGGATGGTTATTTCTAAATGAGGAAAGAAATTTCTATTAAAAAACCAAAAAGAATGTGAGGAAAGCAGAATGAAAATCATAACTAATTATGTAACCTATAAACTTTTTTAGGCCAATTGTGCAATAACTAAAAAATGCCTAAGGTGCAGCTATAGACAGCTGATTGGTAGAGATATTCTCAAAGCATTTGGAGGTCTACCTTTACAAGATCGTTCAGCCATTGGGAACTGCTTTGTAAGTCGAGAGCCTAATGAAGAAATATCATGAATAGATCAGTCAACATCTTAGAGGCTCAGGTACTAATGAAAAAGACATGAAATACAGATTGAGAGATATAGAGTCTGACAGCTGAATCTCACAGAAATATTTATTCAAATAAGATTTGATTATTGAAGGGAAGAGGTCAAGTCCCACAGGGTATGTTAAGAATAGCTTCCCCTGTTTATACTTCTTTACATACTTTGTAAGATGAAAAATAATGCTGACAATTATACAAAATAAATTTATATTGCTTTTCATCATATTTTTATTGTATACATTTATGCATCCCCATACAAGGGAATACCCAAAATTTATCCAAAGAAAAAATTGCATCCTATAAA
Source organism: Anneissia japonica (assembly GCF_011630105.1). NCBI lineage: Eukaryota > Metazoa > Echinodermata > Crinoidea > Comatulida > Comatulidae > Anneissia > Anneissia japonica. The sequence goes on from NW_022725566.1 coordinate 36,042, forward strand.
TATCAAAATAAAAATTCTCTTCCTCAAAACAAAATAAATAGTAAAACATAAATTGGTTTGAACGGCCAACATTTCCGTTTCTACCTGGTACAACCACAAATTAACAAAGAGTACCGTACCTCATCAAACCATGAAAGTTTTGGTCAAAAACAAGGGCTAAACTCTCATATCTACTAATGCTAGTACCAGTACATACACATTCTACGGCACCACTAATTAACATGGTTATAACAACCAAATACTACTATTTCAATTGACCATATGGGTCCGACCAAATGCGGGCATCAATGTCACCGTGCAAATATCTGTTTTATTAATTAGATATTAACATAAAAATTGTGGATGAGGGAAAAACGTAAAAATTGTGGATGAGGGGCAAAAAAAGAGAGGTACAATAACAGGAATATATATGTTGTAATTTGAATTTATATCTAAATCATAAAACTTTAAAAATTTAATCAGACTTTTGGTATAGAAGTTCGGATGTAACCTAAGAGAAATAGAAAATTAATATTTCCAAAACAAATTATAATTTGATCCAAAATCATTCAAATTCGTCAATATGTAGAATAAAAAAAATTGAAAACGCCTTAAAAATCCATGTAAATTCTATATAGAAATTTTGGAACACAATATGTAGATAAGAATCTCGGTAATGCCCAAAAATATGACCGCAGTCCATATAATCAGAGTTCCCTTGTTCTTGCTCAAAAGTCATTCCAAGCCCGACTTGTATCAGTTTAGTTATCTGAAGGAATTATAACGGAACAACACAGGTGGCAGTAGCCAAAATGCATTAGTTTAGGCTCATGTTTAGCAAGCTAGGAAATTGCCCTAGAGAAAACTCACATTCTGAAAGTCACTGGGAAGTTGTTTAAACTGCAATGAAATTTAACAGAATATGGTAGGCAATCATTACGCAAATGTGTAATTAACAAAGATATAGAGGATGAGAAGATATATTATAAAAATTGGATCACTATTTATATAATCATTAACCAATAACATATGATTCAATTAATCAATATCCTATAAGTAATAACTTTAAATAATTTAATGTAAAATATGTTCAGAACTAACAATAACACCAATAAAACAAATAACTAATCAATAATTATTATGTAAGTAGGTTACGAGAATAAAAATATGAATTAAAATGCTCCCAAACATTCATTCTGAATTAACCAAATATCAAGACAAATTACATTGTTTAGTACTTAAAAGGTTTATCCTAATTGCATTGGGATGGATGGTTTAAGCTCAATATTCAAATGATGCAACATTACTTTGTAAAATGATAATCCATCTAATTGGAATTTAAAACACAAATATGATGTAATATAAGCCAGACATGGGTAATTCTATTATTTTCAAGGGGTATTTTTACCAAATCATGTAATGGTATAAGTTGGTTATATCAAAGTAAAGGAATACTAATAACATTCACGAGGCCAGTTAAGGAGAGCAATTGACTTGAGTAAGTACCAGAAAGCTGAAGGCTATTTGTATTTGCCGAACTAAAGAGGCCCCTGGACAGCGAGTTATGTAATAACAAGGTAGACTTTTGAGTAAAAACATAAAGAATAACGGAATCTAAACTAAGTAATCTTAAACATAATTTTTTGTCAAGTTATTTAGCAAAAGAGCAGAAATAACTGTTTTTCAGCTTGACAGAATTTTGTTACGCATTAATATTTTTTAAAGAATAGCAGATTTCTATTTTTAAATAGTAGTGATAACAGAAATTCAATGTTTCGGGACCATCATGAAAACATTTTCCAAGATGAAATGTAAAAACAAATTAATAGAAACAGACAGTATGTCAGGCTCGATCCACACTTACCCAGTGTTATGTGACAAACACACTGTTATTTGCCCATATTTTGGTCTGATGTAGCATCATCATGCCCATATATGGAAAAAATATACAAAACCTGGGTAGCATTTTTAATGACTAGATCTTACTGAGACAAATGTTTATTGTGCACACGTTGCATTTCTTTAGTCGAAAATTGTGTGCACAAATTGATGTGAGTCAATAAATGTAGACCTTAGTCTTGATAGTGCTGTCTTTTCCATTAGTCATTATTCTGGACTCAGCTACGCACATTACAAATAAAATTAAGACTGTAAGAGTTCATAGGGCGTCAATATAGCACATAGTTGACACCTATTGTCTCCATGTATACTGTTGTGTAGTTATAGAAACAAGTGTTTTGATGGAATGACTGCTTTTTATTCATCCTGTTACTTATAAATTTATTTTCAATCATCTTGATAATCACTCCATGATGGATCCCAAACAGTGATCTGTATTATCATCACTATTTTTAAATATTAATCTATTTGTTCATAAACATTAATTTCAACAGATCAATTTAAGAACCTCTTATTAGTGAGAATGAGCATGAATGAATATTTTACAAGAAAATTATGAGATATAATTGAAGAAAACAAATTAAATTTTTCATGATTATGTTGAAAAACACCTACTAAATCTATCACAATATAGAGGTAAGTAACAGTAAACAGCATGATACTTACAAACACAATAGCTGAAAGTAACATAGAATTCATGATTACTTACTTTTGCTAAATCTGGAATCTCTCCTTTATCTATACCCACTTGCTGCAAAAAAGAAGAATTTGTCTGAACCAAAAGAAGGGGGAGTAAGAGAAGAAGATTAACTGTTTCCTGTGCAGTTATATTTAAAAATTCCATCTAATTATTGAGAGACAATACAAATTCACAAAACCCACAAGAAAAGACACAGTAACAGATAAAATTCATAAATCTTTATTATTCTATTCAAAACCAGACTTTTGGGAGAAGGGGATAAGGGTAAGAGTTAATAAATGATGACTGTGGGACACTACAGACCGCACAGTATTGAGATTATTTTATTGACAACACATCTAGACAGTCGAAAATGTCATTCTCAGGTCAAGCTTTCATGTTCAAAAAAAGAAGCCTTTGCCATAAAGCATGACAGTCTATATTAATCCTTTATTCTAACAGTGGAGATAACAATATACCTTTAACTGCATATTTTCTATGCAAAAGATGGTAAAATTCAACATAACTTCATATATTGTTGTTTCTATCTAAAATAAGCATTCATTAACAAAGAATGAGGATAGCATTTAATGTAACCTACCTCTGCAACAGTCAGGAAATCTGAAACTTTGTCCATTCGAATAAGGAATTTCTGATATAAGTCCAATGCAGTTTTACAATCCTTTTTACACATTTCAAAGAATTTCTCTGCAAAAGAAACAGAAAATGGCTTTATAAAATAATAATATAGGAATTTATAAAATGCTTTTAACTAGGAATGCAAGGTCCCAATTTACAGTGTGTGGTGTTGTTGCTTGACGATTAAGCAGCTTGCCTTCCGAACTCAAAGTCCCAGTTTCAAATTATGCAAAAAGTTGGGTCTATACACGTCATTTAAGACAATAGCACAGTTTGGTTATTAAGGTTGGGTATGCCGGTCACTAGTATCATAGTTGAGTAATGTCCATATACTAAGATCAAAAGTTCCATTAGGAAGGGATATGGGGTTCAATAAGATCTTAAAGGAGTAACGTCTGAGTTTGTTTAGTCATACGGACTATACTTTGTGCTACTGATTGTATCTTTTATATTGTTTTGTCGGATAAGAGCCCATAGTCTAGCATAAATATATGACTGAACTGACGATGTTTTTGCTCTTATGACTACAAACAATTTAACTCCTTAAATCTTCTAATGAGACTTAAAACATTGCATAGTTGTATTCTACATTTAGCAACCCTATGTTGTTGAAACTGAAACAAAGCAAAACTATGTTTAAATAAACTCCTACACAAAAACAAAAGCCTTGAACAACACCTAGTCAATGCCTTCCAACATAAGTGTGCCTTTGTAGCATTTCAATGTGCATTGGAATTAAAAGTATATTTACACAGTCCATAGCAACATGGTAGAAATAAGATTTTTTTTTGGAGAGGGGGGGGGGGAGAGATTGGAGAAGAGAGACAAATAAAACCCAAGGGCTCTAGGCTTGATTCCACAAGAAAATTAAATGTTAAGATTATTTTTTGATGACTGTTTTTTTTAATATATCAATGGTAAAAATAATGTATTGTTTGAAGGTTTGCATGGCGAGGTAATAATATAATTAATGCTTGCGGTATACTGAAAAGAACTGTTGTTGGTTGAGAATGTCTCACATAATGGTTATGAAAATAATGATGATGATGACAGTATATTACGATTTTTTACACACAGTTTCAACACTTTACCTAAAAGATTAATAATGCCATCGTTATAACATGCAAACAGTCGAATACAGTCTTTGAAGAGAAGCATGAAACAGCTAGTTATCACCCCATTGCTCAGTTGTGATGAATTTACCTGCAACAATAAAATAAATTTAAAAATGTTACAATACTTTGGCATCACCCAATCTTCAATGCAAGGATGATGCATTAAAGCATTTTAGTACACACTGTGATTAAATGCCCCATGATTGGATAATTCTTATGACTTGTGCTAACGCAATGCTGGGAATAATTATAGGGCAATAGATCAATCCTTACTGTTGCTGAAATTGAAAGTTTAGAATTTTGCTGCCCGTATATAATAATATCTATTTGCAAAAATACATCTCTATATTGCCGGCACATGACAAACGTCACATGTAATAGATGGTTATGCATTCAAAAACATATCTAAATTAAAATGCACACAATTATTACATACCAACATTTTACAGAGCCACTCACATTAAAATAGAAAGACAAATAAAAAATGCTATTTTGTTTAATTGAATAATTATTTATGATTAATTATACTAAAGTTTGAATGGAGGGCACCTACTGATGTTTACATTTTTTTATTAACATAAACAGCTTCATTAATATGGACTGACAATAATTCATCCATTTAACTAATTATTATGAGGAACCACAATGAACAGTATTGTTGGATAAGTGACCCTCCTGAAATATGATTATATATAAAAACTACATTAACTGCCACTTTAATTGTCCACTGTATAGATTTCCATTATATGATCACTGAAGCGTGATATCAAAGTAAGATGGTTACGTTCTACTTTGGCTTCAAAGCAATTATGCTTTGAGATAACAGCAAAATTTCAAATAGTAAAACTGTAGCAGTAGCACTGAGTTAAAGTACCTCACCCACAAATGTCATCCTATTTAATTTTGAGCCTGCATTCATTATTATAATGCCTGTTTGAAGTTATAATACTATGAGATCTCCATCCTATGAATGGTTTGATGCAGTTTGTAGCCTCTAGCCTCATTTGTTTTAGAAACATGACTAAGACATCCACAGTGCTAAAAAACTAAAGATTACTATCATTGTGATCACCAACATAGGAGAAAAAAAAACCTATATATAATCATATCCATGGTAACAAAACCTACCATTTAAATTACCTCATTAATTTATAATCAACATGAAGTTATACGAGTTCGAAAAGAAATAATAAAGACAAAAGTCCATTGCGAATAGTTCAGAATCAACACATCATGAGTGAAATCATACTAAATTTTAATAGAAGTCTGCACCTCCTCTTAAACAGCCTAATACACTAACCTCAAATTCAAGTAGCGAATCTAACTGTTCCTGAAGAATAGGCAATGTTTTTAGCAGCTGAGAAGGAAGAAGAGAACAAAATACTTATTAGGTTTCATTAATGGGTAATCCTGTTAGTGAATTATACATTATATGGCAACTTGCATACACAATTAAATAATTAGATTAAAGAATATGGTTGAATAACTGATTCAATGAGAACAACATTATGTATAGAAAATAATAAATAAATAATAGCATTTGTGTAGGACCTGTTCAGTATAAAAACAAACACTGAATTCACGGTATAGCTGACTTTTTGAAGGAGGACAGTAATGTTAGTTACATATATTTATCCAATTAAAATAATTTTTATTTACTTTTACATGTTTGCCTTTTAGGTGGTTGGATATTACTAGATATTTGATTCATGGAGGAATTAGTTTAGTTTTAAAACTAATTCCTCGATGGTTGATTTAATTTAACTTTTTGATCATCTCATCTATAGTACCTCTTAATATTTTCTTTATTAAGTATCTTACTTTGTTGTTCCAAAATGAAAAAAATTATGTATCTTACTTTGTTGTTCCAATGAAAAAAAGAAATGAAAATTCTGGTTAAAATCTTTGTAGATTGAAGTACAGTAATTATATCAGGACAAAGGTATTTTCATTTATTGTGGAATTGGTTTACTGGAAATTCTGACTTGAAACTCACGATTACAAACTAAACGGCCTTTATTCTGACCATGAAGATCATACAAGAGCTCAAAGTGTATGGTTCATTATTCACTTCTGATTCAACATGACAATAGAGTGATTCAATGTTAATCTATCTGATGGTCACTGATCAATACCTTGGAAATAAATGTATTTAAACTCCCAACACCAAATAAATCTCCCCATGATATATATGTGGCTATAGAGGGTCAACAGTTAACTGTGGAGAGGTTTAAGTTGGCTACAGACAGTCAACATTTGATCTTATATTACTGACTATTGACTATAGATCTAAGTATTAACCCTTCATACTATGGAGGGTTAATACTTGGATCTTGAGTCAATAGTTAGTAATATAAGGATCAATAGTTGGCAATAAAGGTCAAATCTGTGTTAACTTGGCTACTGCAACACATTGGATGGTTAATAGCTAAAAATAGAGAGGGCCAATAATTTTATAGGTTAACTATGGTGAACAGACTGAGCTTATTAAATAATGTATCATCAATAAAAATATCATTGAAAGATAAAATATATGGAATTTACTTTTTCTGTTTGCATTGACCTCAAGAGTCCATCTTCCTTTCTGTAAATAAGTTGACATATACGAAATAATGTGGTTATTGGAAACACAAAACAAGATAAACATTAACAATAACAATAATAGTGGATAGCTTTATTGCTACCAATATTTTTTTACCATTTTAACTTAGAATAGAACAATTAACTTTTCAAAGCCTTAATACTTTAATAGGGAGTTTTCTCAAGCTTACAAAAACGATAACAAGTAGGGTTACGTCATCAAATTTAAAGACAACCCTTCACCTACTTGCATAATATGTAAAAATGTAGGTGATTTATGCTTTTTGCATGAACCTAGAATCATATTCAGTTCATACAGCATAGTCAAGAATGTTTTAGGCATGAATAACGATAATGACGCATTCGTAATCGTTATCGTAAGGTTGTGAAATCTCCCTAATATAACCACACAAATACATCTAATGTTACATTGGAACTATTAAGCCCTTTTCAAGTCCCTTGGACATTAGCTAATGTAGGAACGAGCTATGCATTGCATGTGTACAATACATGGTACGTCATGGATCATTACAGCTTACCCTCTTTTCACTCTACAGAAATCAAATGCAACCAGCCTGTATGAGACTGCTTTCTGGTTGACGTATTTTGCGTATCTTCGGATGTATGTTGACATTTCATATCCTAAAAAAGCAAGGTACATATTGATTTATCCTCTATGCAAGCATAATACTTATTTGGTAGATTGAACAATTTTTCACTAAATTACTCTAATTAAGCAGATTCTACAGTAAACACAATGATTTTCAACAGAACCAATTCAAATTTTCTCATTCTTACACATTACAATGCATTTCATACCTCATGTATACAGTGTCCTTCCACAATGTACAAAACAAATTATTTCTTACAACCGATTCTGAAGGTTTACTTACTGTACATTAGTCTTAAAATTTAAATGATAAAACAATACTTCATGACAAAATTTTAATTCAATTATTATACAGTAATTGAATATTTATGGGATTTTACCTATTGTGACTTTTCATCAAAATGTTGTCAATCATAACTTACAGTATGGATTCTATAATACATTGCAAATTGTAGATAGATGGAGACAATGGTTTAATTATGCTCTGAATTAATTAGCATCTGCTCCTGAAGTGTTCACGAGATTTGATATTCAGTGTTTAATTACAGCAACATTCCATCAGCATAGTTTAAATCTCATAACATTCAATGTTGCTTAACAATACACACATTGTAAAATGCAAATATTTTGTGGCCATCTTTGTGGCAAAAAATAGAAATTGCTTCAGTTTCTTGTAATAAGAAACTCTATAAATTATACAGTGTACATATTTGGCCATATAAACATCATGCTCAGACTATAAAATTAAAGTACAGATTATAAAAAATATTTTATCCTAAAAACTGATATATATATATATATATATAAGATGTGTATAAGAGACAGTATTAAATAATGTAGAAAATGAATCACTGCAAAAAGAAATGAAAAAAATATTTATTGACATTTTAAGCATACCATTATTTGAAAGACAGAATTATTTTTGGTTTTTAATCAATACAGATATAATTTGAAAACAAATATATAAACTAGATTAATAATAAACATAATAATAATAATAATAATAATAATAATAATAATAATAATAATAATAATAATAATAGTAATAACAATAATAATAATAATAATAATAGTAATAATAACAACAACAATAATAATAACAATAATAATAATAATAATAATAATAATAATAATAATAATAATAATAATAACAATAATAATAATAACAATAAGAAATGAAATGAGACCATGTCTAATTTACAAAAATGATAAATATTACAAATTATTTAATGTTATGATATTGATAAAAACACTGAACAGAAAAAAGAAAAAAACAGAAATAATGAATAATACAAAGACATTAAATAGATTGCTGCATAAGTGTATGTGGCTACTTAATGAATAGACCAGTTAACATATTTAAGTAGGTGGCGTGCACCGCACACTATTATCGGCCTTTAATGGCATGTTACTGCTCCTGAATATTTAATGTTCTTATTGAATTTATGTAACAATTCAGCAACAGTTAGAAGTAAGATAATTTACAGTAGCCTGGTTTACTAACAGTTCCATATAAACATCATTACAAATCATCATTTTCAGATGAGATGTTAAACATTCTGTGAATTATAAACATGCATATTTGAAGGTATTGATGAATAGGATGGGACACCTGTTATAACAAATTCAACAATGAATTATGCTAAGAAGATATTCAAATGATTAAATATTCATCGATGTTGAGGGTGATGGCGATTGGGAAAAGTAATGTAGAAAATAAAAACACACTTATTAAGTACTTTGCAGTACAAAATGAAGATTAGATGTCAAACACGTAAATGAAAGCAATGCTATAAATACTGATTGTAATGATATGATATTAAATAATAATTCCTACCTTGTACTCCAGTTTTATCTAGGAAGTTTGGTAAATTCAAATCCATATTTCTGGTAGCTATATACTGTATCAATTTCTAAATGATAAAATAAATAAAATCATAAATATTATATAGTTTGCTAGGAGGTGGATACAAATCATCACATAACATGTACTGTACAGTGTAGCCTAATGAATTGGAATATGTGACAGTAAATGGATCTGGCTAATGGATGCATTTTAATAATTCCTTAAGAAACAAGCCAATAACACCATGCAATATTATGCCACTGTACTGTTATAGTATACATAATTATTATGAATTATAGTATACTCTACTTGAATATTATCTAATAAGATGTATAACTCAAGCAAATAGGAGGATTCTCAATATTGCTATGCAGGAATAAAGCTGCTTTTAGTTGTAACAAAATTCTGATATTCATTTTTGAAGGAAGGTAAAGTAATTCCCATTATCATGTTATTTTGTCTTAGAACGAAAAAGGCCACCCAAGGATTTTAACCAATCCAAGTTTTGCTTTAATGCATCCCATTGGACATTGTGGTGGGGTGGTTTGGTTTATCATAGTTAGTTCACATGAACAGGTGGTACCGTACAGTCAAACCCTGGAAGCCTTCCCTGGTTAAACTACTGTATCATCATCACAATTATCTATCAAATACTCATTTTCGTTTCTTAATTGTTTTTTTCCCCCATTGATTTTGACTGTTTTTCCACTTTTGAAAACATACATATATTTAGACTGCACTTCAGATAAAAAATAAATAAATAAATAAATCATCATCAACATCTAACAACCCATCTATAGTACTATACATCATTAAAAAAAAAATATCTTACTTCATTGCCATATATCATTAGATGATGGCATGTTACAAGTGATTTGAAGACCACAACCCAATTTGGACTCAATGTTCTGTTGGTCAATTTATCAGCAAGTTCTGGAATATTTATCTGTGGTGCATTTGAACAGTGCATTAAATCTGAAAAAAAAAAATACATTTCATCAAATTAAGACCAATAAGATATTTTCTGCGTACTGATGATTTAATGAACACACGTATCACTCCTTTAACTACTTAAATTTTTCTAAATAAAACTAAATAAAAATGTGCAAAAAGGAAGCGACAGACTATAGAGAGACAAAGTAAGGGGGCTGGCCCAAAAATTGTACACTGCATGTTTACAATTTTGCCTATTCAGTTCAATAGCCTTATATATTAATGCGGTACGTAATTTGCAGTTTTACGCACACTGTTAGCTGCCAACAAAACAAGTAATTGATTATCACATTTATTAGTGTTTGCAGCAAATGCTACATCAGTGGTGTAGAAATTTCTATTTCAAAAAACACAGATCACAAACAAAACAAACAGATTAATCGGTAGTACAATATAGTAATGTGGGCCATTTGTAACAATATGGCGTTTTGTACCAGTCATCTTTGAGATACTGTATACTACAGGTATAGAAATTCATATATTGATTTCCCCTAAAACATGTTTGAGATTAACACAGAGGGTACAGTATATCGGGTATACTGTATTTAATCACAACTGTTACAAGGCCATTATAATCTAGATAAACTGACTGTATACCACACTACTAGGATTCTTATAATAAAGCTCTCCTACCTTATTAAATATTTAATAGATATAATGAAATGTACCAGTAAATAAAGGAAATTAAAGTCTAGTAAATCAATAACATGAATAATTATCAATTAGGGGCCTATTATTTTGATTAAAATAATTATTATAATGACCTCTGATGACACTCTCAGTTAGCATGTAATAAAATATTGTATGTCAAATGAAGTTAAATTTCATTAAGATCTTACAGTTAGTAGTAACGATGTCAATATATTTTGATGATTAGATGATGATAATGATGGTCATCATAATGATGACATCTTACAAGAAAACATGTGTTAAATGTATAAATTGTATAGAAAATATTAATTATTATTTTGCTGTCTTCAATCAATTTTATCTCGCCCCCGAGAAAGTAAAATTCTATATTTAGATCTGGACTGAAAGTATGACCAGTCTTTGGCAAGAATAACAGTCATTTATTTTTCTGGTATCTTTTGTAGTACTAAAGCTGGTACTAGAGCTACACCCACTACATATCCTTGACAATTCCTGCCTTTACTCTTGGGATAACAATTATGACTTTCAATGTCAGACCACAAATACTATGTATAAAATCATTTTGTGGTCAGAGTTACTATCACTCAAGGTCACTGGAAACTAAGCAAAAAAAAAAAAATATAAGATATGAATTATCTCCAATAAAAACATGAACTGGCCCCTATTATTGAGGTGAAAAAGCACTATGTATGTAATTATACAGATTGTAAACCTCTAAAATCAATTAAATAGCCTTTCAAATTTCTTAACTGTCGAAGTCTCCATAAGCTTCACCTTCTTGAACCCGCTTTGAAGGGTTCTTGGTGGCCACTTTGGGCTTGGCCATTAATGATCTATTAGCACATTGTCGGCCACATCCTGCCGCCACTACTAATCACAATTGAAAGTGGTGGGTGTGTACAGTACATGGCGAACAGCTTTGCTGAATTATCAACCCTTTTAAAGTTTTATATAATATAATATATTTATCTATTTATCATATTAAATTATACCAACAATGCCAACTTGCAACTAATATTAATATTAACAATTTAAACAAAATACACTTTATAGCATGAGATTCTACTTTATTGATATCCACAGCTCCAGCTTAAATTACCATCTAATATTTATGAAATCTGAAATCATAAATATGTTAACTTTAATAATGAATTTTCTGACATCGCTTGCTTATATAAGATCTCTGAGCAAAATTCCTGAAATGCATGCCACCGTTACCATCATTAATTAGATGTTACACATTGACCGAATTTTTTTTATTTTCTCCATTTTATCTGTGTGGATACTGGGCACTCTGGGAGAATAGTCTTTTTGACTGAAGAGTCCACCCATAAAGAACAAATAAATAAATAAATAGATGGATTTTATTGATTATGTACAGTATACTGTACCAATACCACACTCAAGTTATCTACTGTATTACTGTAGTGTAGCCAATAGACATAAATTACAAAACTGTTACATTTACACTAATGCATCAAAAATATTTTTTAATAAACATATAAACATTTTTTGTTGTTCTGTCACCGATATAATATGAGAAAACTATCATTTTTAGTGTAACTTACTAATACTAAGTCATATGCATTAATAACCATTAATATCACAATTCATCAAAATTACATCCAAAATTGTAGTTTAGTAAATAACAAGTGAATAAAAGTGAAGTGAAAAAGAATGATGTGTTAATTGACAAGAAATAATTTTTTGTTATTGTTCTTTCCTTTAGCTCAACACAGCAGTAATGTAATGTATTTTGATTATTTTGAAGTGTTTTACAGTATTTTTCAATTGTACTGTTCTGTATGTCAACAAACTGTTAAAATTAAATTAATCAAATCAGAGATGATAATTAGAAGCGAGTTGTAGTAACTACAATCCAATTATCATAAATCAGAGTTGTCAACTGAAATGCATAATTACATTTAAGTTTCACTATACAAATACTATATAATTATTATGATTGATGGTATTATAGTGTATATGTTCAATATTTTCATACTATTATTAAGAAGTTTAAATTATTGGTATCATCATTATAAATTCTTATTATACAAAATTATAAAAACAATAATCCTCATCAATGAAGTAAAGTTTAATAACAATTAACAATAATTGCCTACCTACAGGTATCATTATCATAAAAAAATCTACCTATAGGTATCATTATCATAAAAAAATCCTTCAAAAACATATAATATTTGTTACATGCTATTCATGTATGCATCTCATTCAATGGCTTCAACAATCAATACTATATACTGTACAAGGCCCAGAAGGAAATTAAAAGCTTTCACACTAATGATACCGGAATCAGTTCCGCCAGGATCAGACTCAGGAGATATCAGCGATACAGGATTATCTATTAGTTAATGTATGTATCGGTTAACAAATCATTAACATTTTTAGAAACCAATCTTAAAAATTCTATTGCCACATGAAGTCTGCTACATGTTCCTGAACGTGCGTGAATGCTTGTTGGTGACTAAATTACAATCATGTCTGAGTAATTCTTCTTTATGTTAATGCCATTTATCTTCCGGATTTTAAAGTATAAAGTCAGCTTATTCTGGTAAGTATTTATAAAATTGACTTTCAATATCATAAGGATATGATATTAAATTCAATGGATTACTGCATATGCTGTGTGGTTAAAAAAAGTCTACAGTAAAGTAGTAGAGAAGTTCAACAACATTATGGTTGAAAAGGATGTGAACTTTTACCAGATAATGCATTTAAAGGAATAAAAGAAATTATTATATGGAGGACAATGAAAGACTACAAGTCAAGTTAATGGCATGAAATTCCAAATGAAACAAAAACTAACTTTAAAGAAATGACCTTAGTTTCATTCTAACATTCTATTAATTTTAAAGTTTTACATTGAATCTTCTTTTCACTTTTTTTTAATTTGTATTATCTTCTTTCTATTTCATGGTTTGTAACTGTACCACTTTGAAAAACAGTACTCAAGTACTGAAAGTGCATGCAGTCTAAATAAAGAATAAATAAATAAAATAAATAAATAACTGAAGTGATTAAAATGGAATTACTTATGATCAAAAAGGAATCTATTTCAGGAATCATCTAGCTATTAACTTAAGGAATCATTCTTAATGGTACTGACTTGAAGGAACTCTTTCTGAATCAAATTAAACAAGAAATCATTTACTCAGGGAATGTATATTCTTAATATTTAATAAGCATTAATTAAAAACGATTTTCCATATCATCCAAAGCTGCTAAATGACTATAAGAAGAATCATATTATATCCTAAAGGAACTGTCTAAAGGAATAACTAGTTTCCTCAAGGAATACTTTAAGGAAACTAATTCCATACTCTAAATTAATGATAAAGTTCTTCAACATACATAGCTACTGTACACAAAAAACCTTTATCCATTTTCTCCATATACAAATATAATCACATGACCACTTTCATGCCATGTTCAATGCCATGTGGAACATATATATTTAAGGTGATCCCTGAAAAATGAGTCACTATTAACAATGGCAGGGTTCCAGGGTGTGTGTCTGTGTACACAAAACTTCCCACATGAAATAAATGGAAAATCACCATCAGCTGTCTGCATATCAATACTAGGCCTATTGTATGTAGTTAAAACAGGATGAATTAGTGCAATGTAAAAACCACAAAATACACTACGACATAAATGCAACAATGTTAATGTAAAATACAGTACACACTGTGCATCAAGTTATCAATTGTTAATAAAGATTCAACTGATTTCAATCGCTTGTCATTTTTTAAATCAAAATGTTTTATTAGAAATTGTATGTTATATAATAACATCAAAAGGCCAATTGAGAGTCATAGGACAAAGTGTAGTCTAGTGCAACATTAACAACCACAAAATACATTATGACATGTGTGGAATTTACCACACGCCGCATCAACAATGTAAATTACATCATGTACGGTACTATCTACAGTATCATGTCACTGATTTGTTAATGAAGCCTCAGTAAATTTAATTCCCTTATCAATTTTTTAAATAAAAATGCTATATTGGAAATTGTAAATTTATAACAACATCTCGAGGCAGATTGAAAATCACAAACAGTTTTAATTAAGTGGTCAATTATTGTAGCCAGCTTCTTTGATAATCAAAAGACCATTACTATTATTTGTTTATCTATTATATGAGAGTATTGAATATTTCCAAGCACATTTGTATTTTTGTGTAAAACAATCCAAGATCTTTAAGCTCAATTAATAGGCATTCCAATCAAAAATTACTCAACATACAGTAATTCAACTACAGATTTGTAGTTTCCTATGCTATTCCTATGCTGCTATTTCCTATGTTGCTTGCCATGTTTGTTTATATAATCTAGTACCCTCACAAGAAGTTCATGTGTCTCCAATCGTCTGTATTGTTAGTGCCAGCACTGTAAACATTACCCAGCAAGCATTTCAAAAATTCAATGCCTTTTTTTCATTTTATGGTTAGTGTAGCAGAAAGACATAATGGGTAGACTAAATTCAACAAGTTATAGCGTCATTGACTCGAATATAAACAAAATGTGCATTTGCAGAACAAATACCACAATGGAAGCCTTTAGAAGACATTTTTAAGATTTGCTACAATGGAAGTTTGCAGGAATTTAATGTTTTGTCTCTTTACACTGCAGAACTGGGTCCCTGGGGTCCAAATCAATATTTCCTTGTAGATTTCAACAAGGAACATATTGATACATTTTTATCATTAAAAAAATGCATTTTAAAAACTAGAAAAAAATAGACAACACATTGTATAGTAATTCTTGTACAGTATTTCAATTTGTATTGTATTTTTAATGTTTTATCTTATTTACTTTTGACTGATTTCATTGATGATTTTGTACATACAGTATATTTCATTTTAATGAGATTTTACTTGACTATTTTATGCTAATCTAATTCATATAGCTGACATCGTACAGCCACTAGACAGTGATTCAGTTCACTTTTTTGCAAATTTGTCCAACAAATTGAGTGCTGTTTTTTCCTCTCAAATATTTTGTGTTTATCAGTTTAAATGTTCTTCTTTAAGATGAAATAAATGAAATGAAAGTGTCCTTCTCATAATAATAAGGGCTCTACAGCAGTCAAATAAAACCAAATCTAATTTAAAACAAACAATTGTCCAAACAAATTGAAGACCCATATCCTAACAAATAGCAGTTTGTTTTCCGACCAATAGTGATAGTAAAGGGGTTTGGGGAGAAAGGCCAAAGGTCAGTAAACTGTGTATTCCTGATTTGTTTACATAACTACAACATACAGGGTATGCATAGTGTAGAAGCAGAATTCTATCATTACCTTAGGATACAGTAATGTCATGTGTGACTATCCACATACTGTACCAACCTATGAAATGTCTATAGTCTAACTAGTTACTTGCTCTAGTCTAAGCACCATTTTACTATCCTATCTAAAGAAAATATTAATACAGTACTACGGTATGCATACAAAATGTTGCTACTACTGTACGCATACAAAAATGATACTACAGTATTCTGTACATGGTAAACAATAATGAAATTGAATATTTAGAAATTTCATATCTTATTGTATCTAGAGTTTACTGCACTCTCCTTGTGAATATAGTACAAAAACAACATCTACAGGTCGTACTGACTGTACATGGAATTCGATAAATGGATCATATAAGATTATGACCCATACTCAGTAAATGAGCGTAATAAAATAATTACACTAGTACACTACACTTTGTATGGTAAATTTGGGAGTGCAGTTGAATAACTTGGTGGTGAAGATTCTTGCCTTCCAATCCCAGGGCCCTGGGTTCAATTCCTATGCTGTGGTGACAGGATTTTTCTCAACAAAACCAAAAATAACTACTTCCTATTTCTTCACAATTTAGAAAATGTAGAGAATCTTGTGTTTAAGTGATTAAGTTCACTGTTTGGCATATTCTTGGCTTTGAGCCTAAAATAAATATTTAAAAAATAATAAAAATTCATTTAGGATAGATTTTGCAGGATTTTACTTCAACACTCTGTAAGTGAGCTCCATGAATATTTCGTAATTGGTATGAAAATGTATTTAAAGCCAGGTTTCTGTAAATTGTTACACTGTTTCAATGAAAACATGACAGTGACACTGCATAAAGTAGTTTTCCTAATACAATCAAAAACACTCCCAGACTCAACCGACCCATCATTGTTGCAATAACGTGTAGCAATTTTATGGAATTCAGGCTTAACATACTGTACTTTGAAAAATAAAAAGCAAAACAGAAAACTGTCTATGCCAATGGTACAGCAGCATGATATATAATGCATTATAAATGGATAATATAGCGAGGCTCATAATTATTATGACAAAAGCTATCAAAACATGTATAAAACAATATATTTATGCAAGTTTTCGTAAGCTTTTGAGCTTGATCGCTTGATTGTTGAGGTGGTCCCTTGGTTTTTGGCCAGCCTTTAGTGGTTTACCAGTGAGCAAGCCTGGAATGTTTTGCTAGATCCTAGTAGGAAAAAGAGTCGAGTCAGTAGAAATAATTACTGTATAACCAAGAAGGAAAAAAAGAAGCCCACTGAGCTCCTATTTAGACTGTCACCACTTGTTAATCATCTTGGAAGTAACTTTCCTTCTAAGTTCACTGGAAAGAAATTCATAAGATATACAGTACATTGGAAGATCCCTGTACGTTGAAAGGTACTGTGTAGTAATTAACATTTTTATGTCAGATAATGAAAATGAACGTGGTTCTTTACATTCACTCTTCAAATCTAGCAGCAGCAAATATCACGCAAGAAACAATGAATTAAACCTCTAGGCCTGGTCAAGGACTAAACGTGTGAGGCACCTTTCTTAAAACCTAGAAAACCAAAATTAAAATTAAATCTATATATATGTAAAGATATGTTATATAAAATCAAAATATTCATATTGATTGATCTATTACTTGTCAATGGGTACAATGTAAACCAACAATAACATGGAAATAATATTCCTTTGCAGAATACTTACAAAATTTAACAACTTTCCATTCCCTTTTCAGCTGTAAAATCAATTAATGCATGGTAATAACTGTATATTAGGCCAATTGTATAACTAACAGTACTTTGCACCAAGGAAACAATATCTCCATAAAGCTGATTCATTCAGCAGAACTAAGTGTAGGGATATTTAATGTTCTGCCCAGATTTTTTTTTTATGACCATTCAAAATTAATGTTATTTATTTTTGTGAAGAATTAGTATCATGCTGGGTGTGAACTATCACTGATCGTCCCTGGCACCACTAAACCATATTTTACTGCACATACGTTGAAGAAAATATAGTAATAATTAAACCTGATAAAATGCTTGTATATTAGCATTGATACTCCTGGCCTCTATGCAAACTTTTTTCAATTTCAAAAAGGATATGAAAACTTTAAAAAAAAATGTATTTTTGAGTTCTATCTTGATAATGGACGACAATCTCTTCTCATTTTGGCAATGGTACAATGACTGACATGCATTAAAAAAAAACTAGATGTCTGTAGCATTTGCATAACAATAGTGACTATGAAGTCTGCTATTGGTACTTCCTCTTTCATTTCTCTCTAGTACCAGCATCATCTTGTCAATTAGATGGTGAATATAGGAAGTTGTAGACAACCTGACACAAGGCCTAAAGTTCATCACGTACTATACAAGCAAAAACTCAATTGACTTTCATTTTTTGCACTTTGTATCAGGTAGCTGATAGCATTATTGCTGCCACCATGGTTGATCCTGAATAAAGGTACCAATGTAATGTACTGTATAAACAAATAACTAACAGTCTGCAGGCTTTAATAATACATATGCTCCCTGGAATCATTCCTTCAGTAGTTAGCAATTTATAGACTTGTATTTATGAAAAGGCTATGAAAAATATAACTATATAATCTACTTTTTAATTGTTATCCTTCCTTTTCATGTGAGGCCTTTTTCACTTGGTATTATTATGGTAATTAGATACAGAATCAATCATGCAGAAAGTACTACTTCCTCACCTCCCTCGGAAGTAATTCTACAGTAGTTATGTACATAATTAGCAATCCCCAGGAATACTGTACCAGCAACATGGCCAATACTTTAATGCTGTGCCACACTAGCAATATGTAGTCTAGAACATCAACAGAAGCATAACAAAAAGGGCTGAGGCCCTGGGTAAGACTTCTTCAGAGCCCTACTACTACCCTGGGAAAAAGCCCCATCCTCTTTGGCATTTGACATTTTAAGGATGTACTTTTTAATGGGTTTTTTTTTACACATGCATGCGAGGGCGAGAAACTAATTTTTTTTATTGGGCCTTAAGTACTTAAAAGTATTCTTGCCCAAAATAAGGAAAATTTACTGTACTAGCAGTGAAATGGAAAGTTCGTTGGCGTAATAGCTATAAGCTCTCACATGCTAAAGCTAGGGACTCAGCCTATAAAGGGCCCAAGGATACTAATTAGCATTTTTTCCATACATTGGCCGAACTGGGCCTTTTCAAGGAGCACAGACATCTTCTATGTTACTGAAAAAAAACTAAATTTTTTTTTTTTAAATTAAATAGTTAGTATATATAGTTTGTATTATCTCAATCATGTTTTACTTTGAATATAAATGCACCAGCAAATAGTCCAAGGGTGATATTTGGCTTTAAATTTTTTTTAAAAAGCCTCCCTCCTTCCCTTATCACTTTTCAAGACTAGATAGGGTGATAAAATAATATTTAATAATATTTTTCATAGAGCCTAATTGAAAATTGCATGGAAAATCACTCAATGACAAGGTCACAGAAGCTTAACCAGTGTAATCCTCTGGTAATATATATTGAGACAATATTTAAGGTCAATATGCCAATATTTAAAAAAGTATATTGTGCAGGAAAATTGGTCCCAGGCTGTAAAAATGTATTATCGGTGCAAAAAATACCATCTAATTGTACAAAAAATATCAGTTGTGTCAAATTAAATTTTGTTGCATAAAATATGCATCTATCTACTACATACAGGCAATCTCATACAATCAATAATGACTTAAGCAAAGTCTATGCCTAATAAAAAGCTAACCTCCGTTGAACTTCCAAGTAAAAAGGGGGAGTGGCACACCAGATATCACAACTGTCTGTCTGTGACCTTGCTCAGCAGTATAAGTGATTGTCGGGAAGATAGGCTAAACTAGGCCCTAGGAAAATATCACACTGTTCACAGGCACCTAAGCATATACAGCAGCAATTCAATACACAGCCAGTATTCAATAAGTTGTTATTATTTGAGGTATATTTATTTAAAAATTCAACACCAAAAACATACATAGCAGCGACTATAAGGCTGAATTGCGTATGAATTAACAAGAATAAAATCCAAATAAAATACAATAGTTATTATCGTTTTAA
The DNA here is from genome assembly GCF_011630105.1 of Anneissia japonica. Lineage (NCBI taxonomy): Eukaryota > Metazoa > Echinodermata > Crinoidea > Comatulida > Comatulidae > Anneissia > Anneissia japonica. The sequence continues at coordinate 56,431 of NW_022725566.1, forward strand.
AATAACATTATCAATAATGATGACCTATTTTATTATAATATATAACCAGCCTAATCCACTGTACTGTAGGCTTTAAAGTACTTATTGTGATTGTATTTGTAGGCCAGGGCCTAGGCTAGGCAAGAGACAAGAAGAAGGCTAGGCCTACATTGACTATTTAAAATACCATTTTCCTAGCTCTTCTTTCTAGACTATTCAGCTCAAATGAGATATGGGGATTTCTTTTAATATGAAATTGAATATAGGAAGTTCAAAACAACACATGTATCTATACAATAGACATACACACTATTCAAAGCATTCGCTTCTGATGAAGTGCTTTACTATTTTCGCCGAGGTAAGCAATGAATGACTCAACTCACAATCAAGATGCTTTTTCTTCGGCCCCATAATCTCTTCGGTCGTTGCTTTGCAGACGGACTTGTCAATGTCGGAACCGGTGATTGTATGTTTGGCAGCAACCACACGGTCAAGAACACTCTGCCCAGACATGCTGGAAAATGAATTTCACCAGTTATGTCCTTTTAGAATTTCGACAAAATGCTCCTCCTTCTTTCTAATAAATTCCCACTACCGAATTTGTTATTCTACTTGCGAGAAATCTCTCCCACCACAATATGGCGTTACTATGACCTTAACATGACCTGCCACGTGACCAAGGCCACATCATTTCTAGAGGGCTCTCTAATCTTTTTTCAACATATGATAATTATCAGCAAGATACTGTACAAGATAAATTTATTGTCCGAAAGGAAATTACATTTGGATATTACATCGCATAAAAAATGGTTTAAAAGTCAACATATAAATATAAAGTACGTGTTAGATACCGTAAAATATTATATTTAGCTTCTAAGAGATATTTTTTGGTGAAGTATGTTTCAATTTATACTTTTTGGCTTAGTATAGTAAAACAGATAGGCCTAGGTTCATAAAAAATATATTAATACAAATATCTTCCCTTTGATAGTTTCCAACAAATGAAATTATCATAATTACAACAATAACAATAACGATAACTAACATGACGAGCAGTTTATTTTAATGTACAACGAAAGCTTTGTCGATACCTCAAATATTCATAGGTGCCTGCGAGGCGGGAGGGGGAGGGGATGGGTATGTATATGTATTTTCTACATATATTAGTAGACTCTAAAATCGATTAAATAAGCCTTTGAAACCCCTAAATTGTCCCCATCGGGAACATCAAACCCCCATTGGGAAAATCATGGCGCCACCCCTGACTAATGTGCTACTTTTGCTTTATTGTGTAAAAACAATAACAATAATATCAAACACAATAACGAAGATGCCTACCCATTTGGTGATCTTGACCGGCGACCACGCAGCATTATATGAACAGATTCGACCGAGTACTGTACTGCCTGGATCGTTTTCTCCATCGTTGAACAGCCTAAATCCACCAACTGTATAGGCCTATTGTTTATAGGTCTATCGTCCTAAATTTTAAAAAAATACTGTATATAGCTACAGGTAAATAGGCCTAATATGTAATTAATCATCAGTTCAGTTTTCAATCCATCCTGAGCATTTAATCGTTTTACAATTAAAGCTAAAGTAAAATTTATTAGAGCCCAGACAGTTTATATGATGTAAATGGATAATTATTTTGATGGGGATGAGGCTGCCGCAAGAGAGGATTGGTTTGATTTATCAGAAGGGTTCCGCTCGCCGAAAAAAAAAAAACTTTCAAAAAGAAAGCAATAATTTCACAGTGACATCATTTATGCTAATTTATTTTAATATCAAATTTATACATAAAAGATAAAATAAACATAATGGATTTGTAACTTTAATGGATGACAAAATTATCCGAGTTCCCACGAGCCATAGGCCAATGTTTAGGCAGGTATCTGCGTAGAAAGTAGAAGCTCCACTACTAGGGCTTAAATCTACACTCGCAAATTCCTCTTCTTCAACCTATTGCACTTATAATTAAACATTACTACGAAACGATTGGAGTTAATATCTTTATCGTACCGGAACAATATATATTTCAAATCTATCTTTTCGGAGATTCAAATTTATATGCTTCAATGTCGAAAACTAGTGCTGTTCCACAATAGAGTGAATTGCTTCCAGCTAGATCCAAATTCTCAACGAAGCCCCTGTAGACCAGTTGGGTAAGGTGCATAGACAGCGGAAGTTCCCTGGTTTGAATCCTGATTGAGGGAACATTTAATCCTTTTCACAATTATGGATATTATTTTATTATTTTATGATTCTGTATATTCGCCGAGACAGGTAAAATTGATTTCTATATAACATACAGATACAATAATTTGGTTTTGTAATAAAAAAAAAATTTAAAAAAACAATCCCGTTATAGGCCTAATCGTCTTTCTAACGAGGTGTATAAACTTCAGGACAATATTCTGTGAGCAAAACTCAAGCAACACCAAACTTCACGTTTGAGTAGGAACTAATAGTAATACTAAATTTGCTTCACTAAAATACCGGTACCGCCTACTGTTTATCCTGGGTAGAAGCCAAAATTGTTCAAAATGTGCACCGAGCATTTCCGATCTGTTTAGTTATTCGCAATGTAATACGGTATTTGCCAAGGTTGTCGTAGGAATAAACCAAAAATAAATCACAATTTAAAAACTTCTAGGTTAAAATTCCAGAGGGAAAAAAAACACGAAAGATGTTGAAAACCTGGACTACAAGACAGTGAAAAACGACCAACTATACTGTATTTCTATTTTTATACCTCCATGATTATACTATCCTATACCGGTACTTTATCCAATATCATCGATCGTCAATCATTCCTGGGTAGAACAATTTGTTCAAAATGTGCAGTCCAGGCATTTCCGATCTGTGTTTAGTTATTCGCAGTAGTGCAATGATACAAGCTTGTCGTAAGAATGAACCAAAAGTAAATCATAATTTTAAAACTTACCCAGGTTTTAAAATCCAGAAAAAGAAACCACTAAAAAAGATGCAGAAAACCTGAACTAGGAGACAGTTCTTATTACACCATATTATTAGGAGACAGTGAAACACGGCAAACCATACATTTCCATCGATCGTCAATCATTCCTGTTACTAATTACCGAGGTTTGTGTGTATACTGATTCGTGGCGTTAATGGATACGGGAAAAGTTCAGCCCCGTCGAGTTCCGTTCGGATCACTCTCACACCAGTGGCGAAATCCGCGATCGGCGCTCGAATTGCGCGTGCGCAGTGACTATAAAATATGATAGACATAAGTTAGGAATTTGGCCGAGACAGAACCACCTTAGGGAAGTATGCCAGTAGCGTGGAAATTGTGACCTCCTCCCTATTGCATTTAATTTAAAGTTCAATATCAGTTATGTGACGTCACCCAATGCAACCTTTAAGGGTAAACTCAAGTTGTCCATCAAAGCTGTCATAGTTACCTCAATATATAATTTTCTCTCGTCCCATTTCATTAACAAAAAGACTGTTGCGAACATAATTAGGCCTACAACATGGATGATTGCTGTAATTATGATTAGTGTTTTGATCATGTTTAGGTGATAGAAATATCGGGTTTTATAATTATCACTTTTCTTATAGTTGAGGAATCTCACCTATTGGAACAATCGCATACCTACAATATTAAATGAAATTACATTGGAAACTATCGTAAATACATTTTTCCCTATGTCCCGTAGGTCCGGATTCCGACTCAAGGGGTTGTAACTGTTCCATTAGCATATTAGATAGGCCTACAGCAAATAACTCCACAGTAATTATCTCTGTAGGCCTAATGATTATCTACAAAATGTAAACAATTCAACTTGTGATTAGAAATATCATTTTGTTTAGAATAATTATTTCGTAATATCTCGGGCCGACATGATCGACACTCACATCGTGTAGAATGCCGTGCTCACAGACATAAGTAAATATAACACAATAATATCTATCTGTCGAAATGTCAGTCACTTTTCCAAAATATATATGGCTGACCGACTTCGTAAGGAGACAGTTACATCGATCATAACGCGTGCAATGATTTTATACACAGAACAAACAAGAGAATTCACACATTATCTACAGACGCTGTTCATTAATAGGCAAACCATGCGCATTTAATTGCTCAAATTTGGGTGCCATTTGGGATAACACAAAATAAGTTCGTATGAACATAAACGGATTGCTCGTCACACTTGAATAGAACAGTGAACCGTGGTACGTCTTTGGTATAAGAAACATGTTTGTTGTGCTGACTCAAAGCACAGGTATTTTAAGGATGTAGGCTTACTACTACTACTTACTGCTCCTAACCCGTAGATCAAGAATGCCTTTTCTAGTCAATATTCTTAAATCACTGTTTTTACCCTGTCGTTGCTGTTGGTTTTTTTAACTGTGTTTCATTGTATTGTTTAGTATTTTCTCAGTGTATTGCAGTTTTACCTACAAAAGTTTTTCTTAAAATGGGGAAGAGTTGGCTTGCGCTTCTTCACAATCATTAGAGTACAGTACCAGACCAATTGTGTACAGCAAGTTTGACAGGCTGGAGCCCTCTATAATAATGTAAGAAACTTTCCTTTAAAAAAAAAGCGGATAAATAATGCATATTCATAAGTTTAAAAATAGAATACTGTAGAATTAAATCTCCTATTTGTACTATGCTAATTTCAGTCAAAATTTTCCATATCAAAAATACAAAGTACAATGTAACTTGATAGGTATCAGCATGCTTTATTTATGTATTAATATATAACCAATATATAAAATAGACGTGGCTAAATAACAATGTTTCCTATTGTTTTGGTATTCATTCCCATGGGAAATTGCAGGTTATTAAAAACATGGCAAAAAGGGGACACCACAGTTAATGTCACATACTGTTTATGGGAAGACATGGCCAGGAGCAGTTCCAAAATCCATAATATTCATTCATTACAGACTTCTCAAGTTAGTAAAACTGAATTTCAGTAATCAAGTCTTCAAATATCAGTACCAAATACAAAATTTCTGTAGCACCTAATAATTTGTCTTGAGTGCAAAATATGGGTTGCTTAACCACAGGTACAGGATAACGAGTCGTGGAATTAAAAAAAAAAACATGACAGGATGAAGATTTACAGGTCACTTAACTTTTTACAATAATTTACCAGTAATCTGAAAAGTAAGAGCGGTCTAGGGACC